>NW_007726626.1:206807-247358 GCF_000696425.1 Galeopterus variegatus | reverse complement strand
GGGGAGAGGGAGGGAGAGGGGGAGAGAGGGAGAGAGAGAGAGAGAGAGAGAGAGAGGGGAGAGGGAGGGAGGGAGGGAGAGGGGGAGAGAGAGAGAGAGAGAGAGAGAGAAACTGAATAACCATTTCTCTGGTCTTTATTAGGGAAAGTGTTAAGAATACTGCAAATACCAACTTATCTTCTGAAACAGGCTGTAAGAACTAAATCAAATAGTGATTAAATTTAAGGGAGAGTCTAAACCTAATTATAAACTAGATATAACAAAAGCAAAAACCTGATTGGCATTATCACAGAGTTAAAGACTGAAGGTGGAATTTGTAAATTATTGATGCAATGTAAAAATCTTAATTACAACCAACCACTATACAGAAGGGTGCATTTGCTAACAGGGTGCCTAACCACACAATCTTCAAAATGAAGGCCTCTCAGATATTGAAGGAAACAGCAAATTGAGGGGAAAACAACCAAATTAATGATATAATATAGCTGAGCACTCGTTCTACTTGATAGCAATCAAAAGACTGTAACAAACCAAAGACTAGGTTTAAAAATTACATTTTGCCATGGTTAAAGCAGTAGATAAATGATACAGCAAGAGATCTACAAGCATGAAGACTACTAGGAGACAGGTGTGCAAAGTGGTCTTATTTAACATTTTTATAAATGATATGGGGGAAAGAGTACACAGGAAAGTAGTCAAGTTTGTATTACACTCTTCCACTTGCCAAATGCCAAGAAACAGAGATAAACATCCCTTTAGCATCAATCTGACAAACACGGTAGAATCCTTTCAACCAACTTCCACTTAACCAACTGTCCAGATTAACCAATGATCTCCATTCCCTTTGTAAATCATCCTGACTGATGCACCTGGAGTGTTCCCAACCAGTCGCTCCTCTCTGAGCAGACTGAATGCCTCTGCTCCCATGGCTGAGTCATATTTTTAATGAGTAGCTTTTTAACCTAAATCTGTTTATGCAGCAATACTTTATTGTAATGATGCAATTTAACTAAATAACATACCACCTAAAGAAATGAAATAAGAGTACGAAGAGCAGCACAATTTCGAATTCTATGAAAAGTAAGTTGAATGCTTTGAAAAATTTCGAAATAGTCCACTGAGGAGGTTAGTCTCTCACTCTCTTTGCTCTGCCATTTCTGCAATGTGATATCCTGCCACCACTGTTGCCACCACAAAGACCCTCACTATAAGTGTTCCCCAGACTTTGGACCTCCCAGCCTCAGAAACTGTAAGAAATAAGTTTTCTCACAAATGACCCAGTTTCAAGTATTTTGTTATAAGCAACAAAAACGGACTAATACATCCACTATAAAATAATTTTTAAAAACTGCCATTGAATAAGGTACAGCTAACATAATTGTACAATGGGAAAATGAAATCAGGAATATCTTCAAAAGTTTTTACTTCACTTTATAGAAACAAATTGGAAATAACACACAACTCATTATGGGTGTGGTATGGGTAAAAAAAACACCAAACTCCATTTGTGTATCCATACTTAGAGAAACGTCTTGGCCCCACCTCAAAAGATCACCAAAAAAAAATGTATATTTATGAGTTTTATGTGTTAATAAAATATTTAAGATGTGTATACTTCATGTTTATGCTCCTCTACTTTTAACTCACTTTTTGCCTAACTGATTTGTATTTCTTCTGTCAAGAAGGCTCCAGTGTGTTTATTGGTATGCCTACTATGTGCCAGGCACTATGATAGGGACTGTGAATACAAAGAATACAGTTTCAGCCCTTCAAGGGGTCAAATGTAATGGGGTTGATAGACATACTAATAATAACTACATATCAGACTGAGCATTATAAGTAAATGCATTCTGTTAAGCACGGAAAAGAAAATAACTAACTTGGTCCGGAGAAAGTGGCATGAGTTGGTAGTGGTGGTGAGACTTTAGATGAAGCTGAAGAGTGACTTAAGGTGACGTAAATGAAGCAGGAAGGTGTGTCCTCACACAGCACAAGCGCAAAGGTAGGACAGTGCAGAGAAGCCCCACAGGTCCCAAACACCAAAAGTTCCCAAACAGTGGAGAGGCTGGAAAGGTAGGGTCTGAGCCAGACCACAAGGACAAAGTTATGTGAGTTCTAGACCATAAGTTATGTGGAATTATTATATTGTATACAAAAGAACAACATAATCATACTCGTATTTTAGCATAATATCTTTCCCAACAGTTTACATGAAAATATTATTCCTATATATTAATAGAAAAAGTCCAATTATGAGCTTATGAAAACGGTCTAAGAAAAAAATACAGAACTGTGGTTATTAGAGGTGGGAAAAGGTGGGGGGGTAGTGAGAAATTTAAGTGTCACAAAGAATGTTTTTGTTTTGTAAAGGTGAGTATACTAATTATCATGTACTGTACACAGATACTGATACTTAACTCTGCACCCCAAATATGTATAATCAATTATGTTTCAATAAAAAAAACAACAGAACAACGACATTGTAAATGGAAAAATCAGCAGGACTTAGTGACTGATGAGAGATAAAAGGTGATAGGGATAACAATGATTCAAGATGATTCCCAGGATTAGGGATTCAGCACCAGGTTGTCAAAGATTCATTAATATAAATAGGAAGTGAAGGCATGTTAAAGGAACAGATAAAGAACACAGTGTGAACATGAGTGTGAAATGCTATATATCCAGAAAGAGATATTTAATAGGAAGTTGACTACCAACATCTAATGCTGAAGAGAGTTGATGTCTGTTTAAGTATTCCTTATTGTATGGATGGTATTGGAAGGTGCAGAAATAAACAGGCATGCTAAGGAAGGGCAAATATAGAAAAGAGGGAGAAAGATGAAACTTCTAAATGCCAACTTTACAGGCAAGAAGGAAAGGCAAGACCCATTCAGGAGACGATGAAGTAACAGAAAGGAAGAAACAACATGGGAATGACAGGGGGGCCAAGAAAAGGAAGCTAAAGAAGTAATCACATCAACTGCAAAAGCTGGGTCAAATAAGTTAACTCACGAAACCACTGCACTTAGCAATCAAGAGACCACTGGCCAAGTTTGAGCTCTGGAGCAGGTGTATGTACTCTAGTGCCTTGAGTTGGAGAAGGAATGGAAGCTAGAAAGGGAAACAAGCTCTTTCAAGCTCTCCTTCAACTGAAAGGCAGAAGGGAATGAGGGTCTTTCCTAGAGAATGAAACAAGGGAAGAAGTTTTTAAAGATGATATAACTTTAGAGATTTCCATAAGCTGAGGGAAAAGGAGTCGATGGAGAAGAAAACCATTGTAAGGAGACATGGTGAGGTCACTTGTCGGGAAAGTGAAGGAAAATGGTCAGGGCCACTCAGATGTTCAGAATCTTGCTGAGCATTTGATGTAAATATGCACGTGCACCAGGTGTCCTGGGTTATGGACTTAAGTAAAAAGTACAAGCGGCTCTGATCCCCAGTGCCCCATGCCCCTAGGATGACACCTCTGGGGGGGGCTACGCGAGGCCACCACCACCACCGCTGCTGAAGAAGCTGAGGACTGAGCTCGTGTTGTCTGCCAATGGCTCCCAGGATCTTTCCCAATTACCTAGAGTGTGGACCTGCATGTGAGGGGTCTGGTGACCCAGCCAGGCAAGTGAGTGGTGTGTGACCCAGTCTGTACTATGGGTTTGAAGGGTCTATGGGCACTAACCCTTAGCCTGAACAATACAAATGGAAAACTGTAACTAAAATAATGAAACATCTTGGCTTTAGTTATGAATTTCTTTAACATTACGATTGCCTACCCTGACATCACTATAACCACAGAAAAGCCAGGCAGGAACCAGATTAAAAGGACCAGTGTCAGCAATGGCCACAATCCAAGAGAACTTGGCTTCCTCGCAATGAGAAGGAAGGAAGGAGAGATAGAACTAGGAGTGACAGGCACACAAACTGGTCAAGGAAGAAGCTGAGGAAGTTCTCGACTTGCAGAAATCGACTCTATCTGTGACAGGGACATTAACTTGTGAGAGTGAGAATGGCATGGTTCAGGCCAAAGGAATGAGAGGGGCAATGAAGTTTTAAAACTCTCTTTTAAAACTCTCTAGGTGAGCAGTTCAGGGGACCTGAGACTGGGAGTGGGTCTATAACATTTGATAAGTAAAAGATATCTAATGAGGAAAAAAATACCATATCAGTACAAGTTTATAGTGTCATGGGTGGCAAATTATTAATAAACTCAGAAAATGGGCTCAGTAGTCACTATGAAAGCTCACAGAAGACATCTGTCTAATATGCTCTTAACAACAATAAACAAAATACAACCATTACCAAACAACTGAATATAAAACAAACATTACCTTTATAGACTGTGGTGCTCTTCATAATGTTAATAACCACACCTTACTAAGTAATGCATGTTAAAGATGACACTGGCTTCCAATGTAGTGATCATAAGAATCAGGAGTGCTATATAAAAATAATGTGTTTTAGTCTAGAAACATAAACCAAATATTCTATGAGATCATAGTTGCCAGGAATTTTACAATACAACTTGTCCATCTCATCCTGACAGCAGTACACCCAGAAGTATCTCATTAAAACCTAAGAGAAATCTAAATAAGGTAATGGATGGTAAACAAAAATGGATTCAACAGAAATAAGTAGTAGTTTAAAGAAATTAAGACATGAGTGAACTACATTAAAGAGTCAACCCTGTCATGGCCACTACAATAGACAAGACTCCATGAGTTGCCATGGGTCTCATCATGCATGCTGATTTTTATTATTTTAAATCAATGCTGATGGAAAAGAATGAACAATTTTGCATGTTCAAGGGTACTTCAAAAAGTG
The DNA here is from genome assembly GCF_000696425.1 of Galeopterus variegatus. Taxonomy (NCBI): domain Eukaryota; kingdom Metazoa; phylum Chordata; class Mammalia; order Dermoptera; family Cynocephalidae; genus Galeopterus; species Galeopterus variegatus. Next base: position 242,543 of record NW_007726626.1, on the reverse strand, counting down.
TGTGGAAAGATTGAATTAAAAGATAATACAAAATCTTTCTACACACTCTTTGAAGTACCTTTTTATTAACAGAAGAACATAGAGCATAATGTAATCTAATAAACAGGATCTCCTAAATTCCCCCCAACCCCAGAACAATTGGATTATCTACCATAGAAACTTAGATCACAAAATAAAGAATGCAGGGGTAGTGTTCAAACCTCCTTAGGAGCCCCCAAGTTCTCTCTATAAAAGAAATTTTAACTAGAAATAAATATACTTGGGGCCGGCCCGGTGGCGCACTCAGCAGAGTGCAACGCTTGGGAGCGCAGCGGCGCTTGGGAGAGCGGTGGCTCCCGCCGAGGGTTCGGATCCCATATGGAGACTGGTCCGCTCACTGGTTGAGCGCGGTGCGGGCGCGACACCGAGGGTTGCGATCCCGTTGCCGGTCATGAAAAAGGACAAAAAGGGGGGGGGGGGGGGGGGGGGCACGCGGGTGTGGGCCCCCCGGTGGGGGAAAAAAAAAATAAAAAAAAGGGGGGGGGGGGGAAGAAATATACTTGGAAATAAAACAGATAAAACCAGACCTATGTCACCCACCCTAACCCCACATTATATTCCACCTTTATTATTACTTAACTGTTTGAATGTTATCATGCATTTCTTTTGTACCTATTAGCACCTAATAGTGTCTGGTGCATGGTACATGCTCATTAAGAAAAAGTGAAAATATGATTATGAAACATACATAAATGAATTTTTGCCAATCCCCAAATCTCTATTTCTGGGAACTTTATAGAATTAAGAAATAGAAATTTACATAAAAAAAATTATTCTCCTTATGTACAAGAAACTCAACAACACTTTAAAAATAGCACACAATCACTACAACACGAACTACAATTTTTGAAACTTTCTTGTTCTTAAATTAGCCAGCATTTGTGTTTCTATGCTCCTCTGACACTGCAGATTATCTAGAAGTAGCTGATATGACCATCTACTTAACTGATTGTTTCTTGTGTTTTGGGGTTTTTTGGGGGGGGTGTTTTTGTTTCATTTGTTTTGGTTTTTTGCTTAGGGATTCTTATCATACGCTCTTAAAATTCAAGATATTTAGTTGCCATGGATTGGGAGTAGGGGAGAGGAATCACATGCAGTAATGTTGACCTCTGCACTTCCGTAAATCTCTCAGACTTTCTGAGGCATAGGAAGTTCCAAATCCTGCTCAATGTTGCTTAAGGAAATGTTTTGTTCAGGCTGTTTTTAGAGAAAACACTCAATAACTACACTTGTTCCTTTGAATTGAGCTGTACCAGCTGCTGACTTAATGACACTGAAATTAGGAAGCTTTGTTCTAATGGTGGCCACACAGAAGCTCCTTTGGTATACTTCAAGGGTTCCCAAATGAACAAAATCTTTTAAAAGGCACATAGCAGTACGTACACGTCCACAGAATAAATTATTTGTGAAATGGAAAAACAAGTCAAACGGCCCAAATAAAAAGTTGAGGGGAAGTAAAAGCAGAATTTACTTCTTAAAATATTTTCCAAAACACACGGGGTATGCTATGTCTCTAGATAATGTTATTCACTACTGCATATATAAATTGAATTATGCTGACAGCGGCACCAAAAACTCAAACAGAAGGAATGCCTTGTTAATAAACCTTGCAATCTTTCTTCCTTCCTATTTTATATTTTCAATAGAACCATCACAGAAGTATATATAACCCAGCAATACATGCCTGTTTATTCTTATTCAGAAGATATTTTCTACACACTAAAAGACTGGAAAAGCTAGAAATAACCAAGTAATCACTGATTGAAAAGCAAAACAAAACACTGCCCCTTCTGCTACTGTTTTCTCACACATAAGTATGTGTGCATGCACACACAGGTACATTCTGCTACTTCAAAGCACTTTTTCAATAAATCAACTCTAAAATATCCAAGCAACTGTAGGGAACAGGAGAGACAATCAAACCCAGTGAGAAGTGGTAGACCATGTGTTAGTCAGTTTCTATTGCTTATAACAGAATAACAGAAACTGGGTAATGTATAAAGAAAATAAGGTTTATTTCCTAGTTTTGGAAGCTGGGAAGTCTGAGGTCCAGGGGGTACTTCTAGTGATGGTTTTCTGGGTGTGAACTCTTTATCGGCATCACATGGCAAGAATGGGATGAGTAACAGCAAGAGAACAAACCTCTCTTGATCTCCTTATAAAGCCATCAGAACCACACCCATAACCAGCCGTTAAACCAACAATTACTCCACGAATGGATCAATTCATTCACAAAGGTGTAGTCCTCACTATCCAATCACTTCCTAAAGGTCCCACCTACTACCACCATACTGGGGGTTCAGTTCCAACATGAGCTGGGGGAACATTTAAACCAAGGCAAACCAGTATGGGGTCACAGAACACAGCAGGTCTCTGCCTGCTCCCAGAGAAGAAAATTTGCCATGGGGACAAACAGAAGATTAGGTTCTAAGACCTGCAGGTCAGGCTGTAGAAGTTCTCCTGGTACAGCCTGCTCCGACTTAAAACCCACCAGTTAAGGTGCCCCTTTTCTCCATCATCTAACCTGACTCTCATCCAAAACTCAGTAGGTGGTGGGTCCCAGGTGGGTTTGTGATTCAGGGAGAAGCGAGACCAAAGTTACTAGTCTTAACCAAGTTTGTCCTGATGGCTTAAGCTCAGTTAAAGTTGGCATGTCCCTAAATATAAAGGGGAAAGAGACAAATGAAGAAGTGACAGACAATGCTTAGAATGTTCCTGGATATCAAAAAGGCATAATTTCTACAAAGGAGCTGAAGCACACAGCACAGCAGTATGCCAAGAGGGCTCAGCTGTGATTCTATTCAATTCGACAAATATTTATTATGCATCTTTTGCCAACTCAAACGTAAGAAGAACTCCAAATTGTATTTATATCCTCAGAGTATAAAACAGTGCTGGAACAGACAGTAGGCACTTAATAAATGTGGAGGGAAGAAAGAAAAAGATGGAAGAAAGGAACTTCTATAGGACATTTGCTAAGTATCGAGGTCACAAAGACAAACAATATGGCAAATGAGCTTCACAGGTGCTGGCCAGAGATTTAATCAGGGTTCCTTTCCCCATATTCTAATATAGCTTTGATTTAATCAGTCCTTTTTCTTGAAGGATTGGACAGATAAGAGGCAAATTAGTTCTAAAAAATTAAGCTGCAGGTTTCTGTTACTAAAATTTTGACAGCAAGAATCAAACACAATGGTTCTCAATCCCGCTACGTTAGAATCAAGTAAGATTAAATTTGCCAGCTCTTGGTACTGGAGTCCCATGCCAGATTAAATTACCAATTACACCGCAATGTGTGGGGAATAGGTAAAGGTGGTAGTATTTTCAAATACATGACTGTAATAGTGCATCAAATATTGAGAACTGGTGCTCAGTAAAACCACATGCTTCTCGACTCACAATGGGGTTAAACACCCCATGGTAAGTTGAAAATATCAAGTAGAAAATAGGCATTTGGTAGACATGGTGGATGTGAAAACACAAAAAGATAATATCCAAAAACACAGGCAACCCAGTACACTAGTAGGCCATTCACCCTAGTGATCACCTGGCTGATGGAACTGTGCTCACAGCTACCCAGCATCACGACTCAAGTTCAAGTGAATCAACAAGATTTGCTAAGATGAATGGTAATTTGGGGTATAAATTACTAAAGTCATTCTCCAATACAAAATTAGAATACTTGATGTACCTCACATCACCGGACCAGCAAAAGATCAAAACCCAAAATACAGTTTTTCTGCCTGTGATCCATTGAGAACTTGATAAGCTAAAACAGCAGTCTAACTTACATTTAATAACCTCGTGTATGTTTATAGGTCTTACCACAATACATGAAACTTATCTGCTTAAACAAACATCATCTACTTTGCCTTCCTGACCAAAAACATAAAAACAGGACTGAAGTAACAGTAAGACATTGCCATAACAAACAAACAAAAAGTCACACATACACAAGCTTGTCATATATATAGTAAAGTTGCCCAGCCCAACACGCTGGCAGAAAATGACTCTAAATGGCTGAGAACTAATTACAATATAATTAAAGGTTTTCAAACACACTCTGGCATTAATTTGACAATTAATTATTTTGTTATAATTACCTTTTTTTTTAAAAGCAGCTCTATTCTTAATAGCCAAAACTTGAAAACAAGCCAGATGTCCCTGAATACCACTATTTTTCAAAGTAGGTTTATGTTCTAAAATTAATTGTAATTTGCACAATTAATGCAAAACAGATAGTTGCACAACTCTGTGAGTATACTAAAAACCACTGAATTGTATACTTTAAATAGGTGAATTGTATGTGAATTATCTCAATAAAGTTTTTTAAAGAAAAGAGATTTTTAAGAAGATTTACTTAAACTGTATTTAAGATATGAGTGTTTTCATAACTGCGTCTTGATCCATTTTTGCTGCTTTAACAAATTACCTGAGACTAGGTAATTTATGATATACAGAAATTTATTTCCTACAGTTCTGGAGGCTTGAAAGCCCAAGATCAAGGCACGAGAAGCTTCAGCTGTCTGGTGAGGACTGTTCTCTGCTTCCAAGACAGCAATTTCTTGCTGCAACCTCTGGAGGGAAGGAACACTGTGTCTTCACATGGTGGAAGGGCAAGAGAGCCAAAAGCTCTGTGAAGCCTCTTTTATATGAGCCTGACTCCCATTCTCAAAGGGAGGAGCCCTCACAGTCTAATTACCTCTTAAAGGCCCCAACTCTTAATACCATCACATTAGCTGTTAAAGTTGCAACACCTGAATTTTGCAGCGGACCTACTCAAACCATACCACTGTATGTGGACTATAAGTATTTCACAAAATATTAAAAATAGATTATTTTTAATGTGAAATCTCATTTTCTTTTTCATATGCTTCTAAAATTAAGGGTACATTCTATACTGAAAAAGATTTGGTTTCAAGGGCTTCTAAATCACAACCTGTAACAAAAATTAGAAATGATAAAAATTAACAAAATACTGTAATTAATGGTATCATAATTGGGAAGCAGGGGATGAAATGTGATTAAGTTAGTGAATCACTAAGTTTGATGTGCTGGCAATGAAATGGGTCTAAGAGCCAGAAGTCCCAAGTCCTAGTCCTGGCCCCATCATTTGTAAGATGAACATCTTTGGACACATTACTCAAAACAGCCATAAAAATTATAAATCACAAGTTCATTGTGAGACTCAGATGAAGCAATATTTAAGAAACCATTTGAAAATTGTCTGGTGGCTTAAAAAAATAGTGTTGAAATTATTTTGGCTTTGTTACAAAAAGGGAAGGGACAGGTTCTCAAAGATTATTACTTTCTCCAAGAAACTACAAAATTTTGTTCTCCACCCACTTTTCCTTGTAGCATCAGTGAAACTGCTTAAATTTTTCCTGTCTACCTATTTTCTCATCTGTAAGAGAGACATATTTATCTTAAGTAATTATTTATAAATTAAGTCCTCTACTTCACTCTGGAAAAGATATGCAGCTGGTGAAACCAAGTGGTGGCCTGGCTTCTTTTGTCTGCCTTTTAGACCAAGGACAATACAGTGTGTTTTTATAATATTGCAATAATTGCATGTACGTTTTGTTTGCTTGTTTTGTGTTTTTCTTCCAGGAGTCCCACACAGCCAGGATAAGGAAAAAGGCTAGAAGGAGCAGTTACTGAGCAGTATGGTAGTTCTGGAACCTAAAAAAGCATATAAAGTAACACAGTGGTTGTTATCAGGAAGGGTCCATATGTACAGTAAAGGAGCAAATCCAAAACTCCATGCACAGAATTGTAACTTTCTAGAGTAATTAGTCTCCTCTTTCATAGATTCCATCATAGTGAAGCTCTGCAATTTTTTTTCTGAAGTTGGCCCCATTTCAAAAAATAGTTGCACTTTTCTCCAAAGCACTACCCCAAAAGATAAAAATCCATTGTATTATAAATGCTTTTTATCTAGAAATAGAAGACACAGGCTTGTGGAAATGCTACTTCAAACTTTTTCAAGCACTACCTAAAACTGTTATAAGGCATAATTATAAATTGTTGTGAATTTAATACTATTTAATTAAATCTTTAACTCTTTTGTAAGGATGAATTATTTGTTACATTAAATTTCCCTCATTGTGTGATGATATGGAAATATATATACCCACATACGGGTGAGCTGCTCAACTGTAATTAATGATGCACTTTTATTCTCTATTATTGTGTGGAAAACATTCTGACAGAAAATAAATGAAGCATAATCATTCAGAGTAATGATTCACATATACTGATTAATGATACCAAATAGCTTCTCTGTTCCTGAGTTAAATTAAAACATTTACCGTTTGGGAATCTTACCCAGTTCCAGGTATTTTGTTATAAGCAACAGAAACAGACTAATACACCTAACTTCACTGGAAATAAGATTGTAAAATGCACCATTATTTTATGTGCAAATAAGAAACAAAAACCCTACCAATTAAACTATTATATAATGCTGCATTGTCTTTAGAGACATTAAAAAGTGTGGCAGGGAGGAGAGAGGGAGAAAATGTACATCCTAGACTTGATGATATATGGTATCTATTCCTCTAGAAGGCACTCAGTAAATGATTAGCAAAGAAACATTTTCAGAATGTTGCACAAGATGTTTTCAAACTTTTTAAATTTGAAATAAGTCAGTCCCAAAAAGATAAATTCTGTATGATTTCACTTATATGAGGTCCCTAGAGCAGTCAAATCCATAGACAGAAAGTAGAATGGTGGTTACAAGAGGCCAGGGGAACTGAGGAATTATTAAATAGGTACAGAGTTTTAGTTTTTGCAAGATGAAAAAAGTTCTGGAGATGAGTGCACAATAACGTGAATTACTTAATACCACATTGAATTGTACACTTAAAAATAGTTAAGACGGTAAATTTGTTTCATGTATATTATCACGATTAAAAATAACAATTAAAAAATTTCCATAGGAAAAAAGTATGCAAAATAGAATCACAAAACTATAAAACTCTTGAGCCTGAAAAAAATCTAAATTTAACCCAACCAATTAGCTAACTTAATAAGGCAACTTTTCCTTGAAAACTTCTATCTTTGCAGAAATGTTGAGTCATCTTCCAATGGACTGGAAAGAAAGATCTGTATTCTCTTAATCGATTCCTGAATCTGACACTGTTACAGTCACTGAACTAAAAAGTTTGCTGAGATAGCAGTTCACACATCTAGCCTACCACCAGAATCACCAGTGTGCTTTTAAAAGATTTCCTGACAACTCACACTTATTAGGATAGCTACTATCAAAAATAAAAAAAACAAAACAAAACAAAAAAACAGAAAATAAGTGTTGGTGAGGATGTGAAAAACTGGAACCTTTGTGCACTGCTGATGGGAGTGTAAAATGGTATAACCACTATGGAAACAGTATGTTGGTCAAAAAATTAAACACAGAACTACCATATGATCCAGCAATAGCACTTGTGGGTATATACCCAAAAGAATTGACAGCAGAGCCTGAAGAGATATTTGCACACCCATGTTCACAGCAGCACTATTCACAATAGCCAGGAGGTGAGAGCAATCCAAATGTCCAAAGGATGAAAGGATACACAAAACGTGATATATACATATTATGGAATATTATTCCTATCACATGCTACAAGAATTTCACTTAGCATAATGTCTTCAAAGTTCATCCAAATGAAATAAGCCAATCACTAAAAAACATATACTATCTGATTCCATGTACATGAAGTATCTAAAGTAGTCAAATTAAAACAAACAGAAAGTAGAATGGTGTTTACCAGCGGCTAGGGGTAAAGGGAAATGGGGAGCTGTTTAATGGGTCTAGAGGTTCAGCTCTGTAAGGTGAAAAGGTTCTGAAGGTCTATTGCACAATACTGTGAATATACTGAACGCTAAACTATGTATTTAATAGTTAAGATGGTTAAAAGAAAAAAAGCAATATATGTGTTAGATAAGCAAATAAAAGATTTCCTGACCCCCATCCTAAATCTACTGACTCAGAATCTGTGAGGACTGGGCTAAGGTAAGAGGTATTTATAAAAAGTTCCCCAGGTGACAGATCGAGAATGAGCAGAGATCTATTGATCACATAAGTAATTCAAACACAATGGTAGTCATGTTTATTTTGTTTTCAACAGTTGTTTACAGGTGCATGTGAAGTATTTCCTATAACAGAAATTGATCAGCTTGAAAATATCACTAAAAATAGGGGGGTGGATTTTTACATTGATACTGACGAGAGCAGAGACAAAGCATGTCCCTTAAAATCTCTTCACAATATTCCCTCTCCCCATCATAGAACTGATACCAGTGGATGGAGCTAACGTCCACTGACAGTAGCAGTGTCTGCATCACGCTTCTGGTTTACAAAGATCCCCACGTCTTTTTAGGGGGGTCTGCAGGTATCCAGAGAGTCTCTGGTACAAAGCAACCAACTGGCACCAATGCTGGTCCCAACAGCTTTAGAAAACTAGTAAAGCAGTTAAACAACAACATACTAAGAGGCAGGTAAAATAGGTCTCATAATTCACTCAACTGCTAGGTGATCTTGAGCAAGAGACTGAACCCTGTTTACAACACAGAGGAAAAACAGAGATGATAATCACAGATGTCATGCAGATTCACTGAGATAATATAAATAAAACACTTAGTACAATAAACGGTACAACATACGTTTTCATAATTAGAAGATGACATTATCAGTACTGCTGCCTCTTCCATCTCCTTTTATTAAAGATTATCTTAAGTACTAATCATTCTCTATTAATATGCACTGATTTTCGCCTCTGCTTCTAATTTACCTCAAGGACCATGTTTAATATTATTATATTTTTTCTCTGTTCTTTGAAGCTCATAACACGGGATTAAGCAAATGGTAAACATTTTAATTATCAACTCAACCATTCACTCAATAGATAATAATTTTGGATTTGCCAGGTGCAAGGCACCTTCCTAGGCACTGCGAATATGCTGATCTCTACCTCTGAGTTTACAATCCATGCTCAATAAAATCCATTCTGTTTTACTGAATTATTAATTGAAACAGCAGAAACACATATATATTGTTACATACAGGCATGGAAAGCCTCCTTCCACAGAATTACAATAACCTGCTTCCCTACTCCACTCCTGCCAGTGAATGTCAGAAAATAAGTCCCCTTATTTAATTATTAAAACTACCAATTTCAACTGTATAGACTACAGTGTCTCATGTTCTATCCACCTTACACAACGGGTCAGTCTAAAAATGAAAAATGTCTATACCTGTTCAATGGCTTGTAAAAGAGCCAATATAAAAAAGCCAAAGAATTTTTACCTAATTAAAAATATTAAGCTGCAAAACTGTTAACTCAAGAACAAAAGAAATTTACATAAAAACATTTATACACATGATGCTATAAAATATTTCAGTATATTCACAAACTGAATTTTATCTCCAATTCCAAAATGCTCTTTTCTCACGCAAAATTCCTCCCAGTTAGAAAAAAAAAGTCTAAGTGAGCTAAAAAATGTATCTTGAGGAAATTATACTTTAAGTCGCTAAGAAAGAGATTATACTATTTTAAACTAAGGAGTCTGTCAATAAAGAAAAAGCACAATTTCCTCCATTTGTTCAATTCCACAGTTTGTCCCCCAAACCCTTTCCTTTCCAACCCCACCAACAGCCTCACCTCCCCTACCCCAAGACTCCATGCTGTGAGCTGACTTAGACTTATATATACTCCTCTAAGAATGAGCAAATACAAGATGTTTTTATCGAAGACGAACATGTACATATTTTTGTGCAAGATTAGTATCTAGCTTGCTATTTTTGGCAAAAGGGCAGGGAACATCCAAGGTTGTCAGTATAACTTTTATCTCTTGTGATTTAACTGGACCTTTAGCAAGCACAGAATATGACTTCAAAGAAGGAAAAGATATTTTTTCCGTGATTAAACAAATAAAGCCAGGGAACATTTTCCTAGAGAAGGGGGAGCACTGACAGACCTTCAGGCAAGAATTAGGTTGGTTAAAGAAAAAAAATCGAGAAAAGTAGAAAATGAAAAAATTATCACTTTTGCATTACGTAAATGAAAATAAGTACAGGCAAAGTAAAGAAAAATGTTTCAACAAAGGTAATACAGCATAAAACTAAAACATAGGGAACGGTGACTTTAAGACAGAAGTTTAACTTTGGTTATCTGCCAATTTTGGTTATCTAACAACATTGAAATGGGTGGGGCAAAGTACACCAAAGAAAAGAGTGGACCCAAATATCCTGGCTTTAAAAGGGTATGACCCACAGAACAGGCATCAATTCTAAGTCATCAATTATTAGCTGTCTTATAAAGAGTAACGGTAATTTAGACAAATACAACTGAATTCACTTCATTTCAACATTTACTGAATACATTTTCATGATTCAGTAAATGTATTTATTCACTAAAATAATTTACTGAATAATTTACAAAATTCTGTAAGTGTTCTAGGATAGGGAGATACATAAATCCACATCCAAGATGTGTTTTAAGTAACTCAGCTTATTTTCAAAAGTTTGTGCAGTTAATGTTGAAAGAAGTATCAGGTTCAAATATATGAACTCGACATTTTTTGAAGCTCAAAAATAGCTGAATAATGATAATTCCAAAGGTTCAACCTATGTATAATACCCATCCTTAAAAGCTAATGAAATAACTACGAAATAGAAGTCTAGGCAAAATGTCTGAGTACAAAAATTAAAATGCAAAAAAAAAAATTCATTCATTTTGACATTAGAAAGCAGAATGACTTCTTGAAGCAGGTGACATATGAAGCAGGCATGAGATTTTGAGAGGTGGCAATGTTAGAAAAGAGAATATAGTGAGGTAGGGAGTGGCACATGGGGATTTTAGGCAAGGGAAAAGCAAGAACATAAGCACAGAATCATAAAGTGTAATGGAATAATCCAAACGGCAAAAACAACTATTTTAGTGAGGTTCACTAAGTAAACTCTATGCGAGGTTCAGGTCACTTGGTAACTGATATTATGTGACTCATTATCCAATAAAGATTTAGAACAATGAAACAAATATAAAGATTTTCTGATAAACAAAAGGAAAAAACCAATAAGAGCATCAAATCAACTATTCCCTACAAAAGGGTTTCAAACTTTCTTCACTTCATAAAATTCTCAGTATAAAGCACTAAAAGCTCCTCACTGCACTACAGATGAAAGGAGACCACTTATTTGATCATTCTCTTCTGTTCAGTGATGGGCAACAAACTTGCCCTTGACTCCTGTCCTTATGGCTGTCCCTACCTCTGTCTCTGCCCCATACTTCAGGATTTTGGAAGGGCCCACTGGGTTTTAAAAGCAAGTTCTTCCACTACTGCACTTACAGATCATTGGAAATAACCACTACACTATATATTTACCACAGTCATGGCAAAATTCAATAATCACTAAAACTTACTGAATGCTTTGTGGGAATGCTGGCTTTTGCATGGTTATAAAGATGGTAATGACATTTAATCTACTGCCCCATTACACATATTATTCTTAGCCACAATAACAGTGTTCCACTGAAGCTTTAGGACTGTATTTAAATAGACGGTTTAGGAAACAATAAAGCCTAAAAGTACACTGTAGGTGTATTCCAAATTTAGAGTGAGTAGGAAATATCGGGGGAATTTTACCTACTCCATCATACAATAAAAACTGAGCCAGCAAACACAAAGAGGCCAAAAAAAACGGGACGGGAACTTTTTCCCCCTTATTGGAGAGTCAGTATGCTAATAAAAATATTCATCAAAAGGCATAAAAAGTCTTTGCATTATCATTTACAGAAAGTTTTTGTCTTGTTTTGCTTTTTAAGAGAAATGTTATATGTTGTGCTAGTTGTATGTACTACATAAACATTGGACCCAAGTAATACACTACGGTTCTTTATCACGAGCAGTTAAACAAGCAAGACAAGAGGAAGAATACAGGTAGAGACCAAGGGAAAGAATGAGACAGGCCCGCAGAGAGAGAGAGATGAATACCTAAGAAAGAAATGTATATAGCACCTACAATCAAACCCACATGACCACAGGAGAGCATTCTAATCACTCCATCTTTCAAAACATTTTTACTGAAGACTTTCAGATGTCTTTTGTGTTTCCATGAACTTATACAAAAATGGGGGTATCTCATCACTTGCCCTAAGGGTCATATGAAATTATGTTATGGGCTGAATATAAAACCCACAATCCAGAGATTCTTGCCAGCTAAAGCCAGTGCCCCTGCTACCGATAGTATTCCTTGAGCACTTGCTGTATACCAGATACCGCACTGATGAGTTTACACAATAATTCACTGAATTCTCACACCTCCTTAAGGTAGCTACTCTGTTATCTCTATTCCCATTTCCAGATACAAATATAAAAGTTTAGAAAGATCTATGTTCCTAACATGTATCAGCCTTAAATGGTGGAACAGGGACTCAATCCAGATCTTTGTAATGCTGATCCTGACCTATCATCTACTAACGAGTGGGCTTCTAACTTTAAAGTTTACCATAATCAGTGGAGAACTTGTTAAAATTCCAATTCCTGGGCACCATTTCAAAGGTTCTGACTCAGTCACCTAGGGTCCCAGGACTCTCCATTTTAACACATACTTCTGGTAATTTTGGTGCAAACTGTGTGACACACACTGAGAAATACCACAATGTCATGCAGGTTCCAAGGAGAAAGGCAATAATCTGTACTGGAATAGAAATTGCTAGTAGCTACTAAAACCCTTAAGCAAATGATTGTCTAAAATGACGAAAAACTGCAGTAAATTTTAAAATAAATTTTACTTTTAGCCTACTTTATATTTTTATATAAAATCATAATAGATATAATTAGTTTTTATATAAAAGTGGTTTAAATTTTTTAAATCAATTTTTGTTTAAAAAAATTATCAGCTACAAAAATCATTAATATTTTAAGCATCAGAAAGGGTTGAGGTTCACCTACTAGCATTTTTGTTTTAAACACTTACAGCTATTATAGCTCTCTCCTTGTATTTCCAAAATATGTACTGTGTACAACAATTTTATTTATGTGCTACTGAGGATGTTGATGAACTATGTCATTATTTGGCAACAATTTCATTTGGAATTCATTCTGACAACAAAACTTGTTGATCAGGGAGTAGAAAGCATGGCCCAAGGAGTGAGTTTCAGATATGGAGCAGCTTCACGAATTCTGCTGTCAGAAGTACACAGGACCAGAAGCTCAGCCACCAGCAAGAGCACACAACTGAATGTCAACACAGGTCCTCTGTCAGAAGTTATGTAGGTCAGAGATAAGATAGCAGAATGGTTGAAATAAAAAATCTTGAGAGGGAGGATGTTCTTATTTGTGAAAGTAGCTGATGCCTCTGGGCCCTAAGAGAGGTTCAGGTTCACCGTAAGAGTCCTGAATCTATTGCACACAGGTACTGATATTCAACTTTGTACCCCACACATATGTATAATCAACTGTTTCAATAAAAAATAAATAAATAATCTGATACATTAAAAAAAAATAAGCCATGAATCTTTTCCCTAAGCAATCTTACGACAGCACAGAGTTGGAGTCAGCTGCATGGTATGGAGCAGGAGCTCAACATCCACTCAACACATATCTGGGCTTCAACTACGTGCCAAGACATGTGCCAAGTGCTGGGCTGAAACAGTAATTAAGATGCACTCTCTGCTCTCAAGGAGTTTAGAATCAGATTGAGGTCAAAGTTCCAGCCCCTGCTTGTGCCAGCTTCTAGCCATGTCATTCCAAGAAAGTCACTTAAAAGTTCCTAAGCCCCAGGTTTTTTATTTGTAAACTAGAGAAAATAAGTTATCCAGTTGTTAGCATCCAGTGTAAGATACTAATATATAATTAATTGGTGTTGCTCAGTGCATTGCAGGGAAGAAGCTAGAAATGGGCTATTAATGAAGCCCAATCAATACACAAATAGTTAATGAACAGAAAAGATGGAACTGCCAGTTACTGTGCCTAAGTGCATCTTTAACGTGGACAGCACTGATAAGGAGCATGACCCAGGGTAGTGTCACCAATATACTTATTCCTAGAAACTTCACAAGGATGCGTAATTGGAGGAGGAAGTGGTATCCTACAGCCTGAGGAACAAAAGCATGGTCCTGCTCTTTCTCGGTATCATGGGGCCCTAGGAGATAGGAGTCTAATAACATCATGAAAGATGGATGGTGAGCTGAAGCCCAAACAACAAGCAATTCTTACTATTTAGCAAACCTTCCATTCAGAAATTCTGCTAAGGATAAACACTCTCATTTAGAGGAACTTAATCCACCACAGAAATTACTGCACTGGTGAAAATGTTGGCTACTGCTGTCTTTCAACTCTAGCATACCAAAGGACAAAAAGAGGAAAACAAGGCCCATTCAGAAATAGGAATAAGAGATCGTACTTTTATGTACATAATTCATTTTACTTTTATTTTATTCACACTATTAAATAGTAATTGCTTTTCAGGTAAATGTTAGCCACGCACACACACACACACACGCACGCACGCACGCATGCGCGTCAGGAAAAAATTCTACCCCCCCAAAAAAAAACAAAAAAAGGGCAAAGAGTGGAAGACACCAGGTCCATGAATATAATAGACTCTATCACTCCATTTTAAAAATAGATGTTACTGTGTTCTCTTTCCAACCCTAAAATACCAAATACCTTCAAGATATGATGGTGTTGAATGTTAATTCCTAGGCCATTTTACTCCATTTAAGTGTGTATTTAGATAAGCCCCCAAAGAAACATTACATTAGTCATTATTATCTCTGGAATTTTCAACTTGTTAATCTAAATATCTAGGCATTTAAAAATGAATTGTTTGCAAAGACAACACAATAAAAGTACAGATAGATCTCTCTTATGAATATGAATGCAAAAATCCTAAGGAAAAAAAAAACCCAGAAAAACAAATCCAGCAACATATAAAAATAATTATATACCATGACCAAGTGGGATTTATCTCATGTATGCAAGGTTGGCTTAACATCTGAAAAATCAATTAATAATGCACCATAGCAATAGAATAAAAAAACAAAACCACGTAATACCAACAGATGCAAAGCATTTCACAAATTCCAAGCCCCTTCCTTGATAAAAGTATTCATCAAGCCAGGAATAGAAGGGAACTTCCTCAACACGATGAAAGCATCTACAAAACCATTACAGCTAAGGCATCCTTAATGGCAAAAGGCTAGATACTTTCCCCCTGAGATCAGAAAGAAAACATAGGTATCTGCTCCCACCATTCTAATTTAACATTGTACTGGAAGTTTTAACCAGAGTAATTAGGCAAGAAAAAGAAATAAAAGGGACATCGAGATTGGAAAGGAAGAAACAAAATAACCATTTGTAAATGACATGATCTTGTATACAGAAAATTCTAAGGAATACACTTAAAAAAATAGAACTAATAAATGAGTTCAGTAAGGTTATGGATATAAGGTTGATATATAAAAATCAATTGTATTTCTATACATTTGCAATGAACAATCCAAAAATAAAACTAAGAAAATTATCCTACAAGCGTACATCAAAAAATACATGGAAAAACAGAATTAAAAGATATTATTCTTTCCATGAACTTTTTCAAGTACCCTCATATTAACAATGGCATCAAAAATTAAAATACTTAAGAATAAATTTAACAAAAGAAATACAAAATATATATTCTGAAAACTATAAACTGCTGTTCAAAGAAACTAAAGATCTGAATGAATAAAAAAAATCTCATGTTCTTTGGATTGGGAGACTTAATACTG
Source organism: Galeopterus variegatus (assembly GCF_000696425.1). Lineage (NCBI taxonomy): Eukaryota > Metazoa > Chordata > Mammalia > Dermoptera > Cynocephalidae > Galeopterus > Galeopterus variegatus. Next base: position 226,731 of record NW_007726626.1, on the reverse strand, counting down.
TGTAGACATCAATATTCCCCATATTGATTTACAGATTTAATGCAATCCCTATAAGAACCCCAGCTGACTTCTCTGTAGAAACTGACAAGCCGATTCTAAAATTCATATGAAATTGAAAGGGACCCAAAAGAGCCAAAACTATCTTAAAAAAGAATGAAGTAGGAGGGCTCATACCTCCCAATTTCAAAACTTACTACAAAGCATCAATAAACAACACAGTGTGGTACTATCATAAGGATATAGATCAATAGGATAAAACTGAGAGTCCAGAAATAGGTTCATGTGTCTACGGTCAATAGATTTTTGACAAGGGTGCCAAAATCACTGGATAGAAAAAGAATAATCTTTAAAATAAATGGTGCTGAGACAACTGGATAGTCACATGCAAAAGAATGATTTTGGACCCTTACCTCACACCATTTATAGAAATTAACTCAAAATAGATCAAAGACATAAATGTAAGAAATAAAAATAATAAAATTTTCCAAAGAAAACACAGGAGTAAATCTTCATAACTGTGGATTTGGCAGTAATTTCTAGATATTACACTGAAACCACAAATCCATAGAAAGCACAAGACCCAAAATGAACCCTAATGTAAACTATGTTACTTTAAATGATAATGATGTGTCAATGTAGATTCATCAACTGTAACAAATGTACCACTTTGGTGGGGGATGTTGATAATGGGAGAGGCTACACACGTGTAGGGGCAGGGGTATAGGAGAAATCTCTGTACTTTCCTCTCAATTTTGCTGTGAACTTAAAACTGCTCTAAAATAAATCGTCTTTAAAAAAAAGATGAATTAGAACATCAAAATTAAAAAATTAAAAACTTTTGTGCAAAGGGCACTATCAAGAAATGATGAAAATCCAACCTACAGAATGAGAGAAAATATTTGCAAATCATATTTCTATTAAGGGTCTAGTATCCAGAATATATAAGGAACTCCTAAAACTCAACAAGAAGAAAAACCCAATAAAAAAAAAGAGCCATAGACTTAATATACAGTTTTCCTAAGAAGATATGCAAATAACCAACAAGCACATGAAAAGATGCTCAACATCATTAGTCATTAGGAAAATGCAAACAAAACCACAGTGAAATCCCACTTCACACCCACAAGGATAGCTATAATCCAAAAAATAATACCAACAAGTGTTGATGAGGATGTGGAGAAACGAGAACACTTCACACATTGTTTGTAGGAAAGAAAATGTTGCTGCCACTGTGGAATCCAGTATGGTGGTTCCTCAAAAAGATAAACACAGAATGACCAAGTAATTCTACCGCAAGGTATACACCCAAAATAATTGCAGAGGCGTTCAAACAAAAATTATAATAAATATTCGTAGGAGTATTACTCACAACAGCCAAAAGGTAGAAACAACCCAAATATCCATCAATAGAGGAATGGATAAACAAAATGTGGTATATCCATACAATGGATATCATCAGGCTATAAAAAAAGGAATGAAGTACTGACACATGCTACAAAATAGATGAATCTTGAAAACTTTACACTAAGTGAAAGAAGTCAGTCACAAAAGACCACATAATCTAATCTATGATTCCATTTATATGAAATGACCAGAATAAGCAAATATACAGACATAAAAAGTAGATTAGTGGTGGTTAAGGCTGGCAGGGGGGTAATTAAAGTGTATGGGGTCTCTCTCTGGGGTAATAAAAAGTTTAAAATTGACTGTGGTAATGCTTGTAACATCTGTGAATACACTAAAAACCACTGATTTGTACATTTCTAGATGGGTGAATTATATGCTATGTGAATTATATCTCAATAAAACTGTTTTAGAAATGAATTATTTGCAAAAATCATTAGCACACTATAATACTTCAAAAAGCACTAAGAAATCTGGACAATACTACCATTCTAAAGTTGTAAAATTTGATGCTCTATTTTTTAATTACCTTGTTTCCAAATTTCTTTTACAAATCTCTTCTCTTTCTACTTTCATATTTCTAATTCATATTTCTAATTTAAGGATCATCCACATATAGGCTAATAGCAGAACTGAGAGGTACCTTTCTGTTCTAGGTAGCTACTCTCTGGTAAGTCTTTGTATTACTCCATTTCCATTGCTTATAATAAAATAGTTGGAACTTGGCAATTTATTTTTAAAAAATGAAAACTTATTGCTTACAGTATCTGAGGCTGGGAAGTCCACAGTGCAGGGAACATATCTGGTGAGAGCCTTGGTGGTGGCAACAGTGATGGCAGAGTAAGTATCACATTATGAAAATGGTGGAGCAGAGAGAACAGAGAGTTCCCAGTGCACTGTCTTTTTAAAGCCCTGAGAACCATGCCCCTGACCACCATTGTTAACCCATTCACTAGGCGTGGTCCTACAATCTAACCACTTCTTCGAGGTGGTTAGATTACAACCACCTTTCAATTACAAAAATAGGATTTCCCACCCTCAACAGTTACAGTGGGGATTAAGTTTTGAGGGGACATTCAACCCAAGGCAGTCTTTGTCTTGGGAGAGTACTCCCACATCTATGCTGATATATAAATCAGCCTTCTTTTAAGTCATCCTTAGTTCAGAGCAGTTGACTGACTCTCCAAAAAATCCCATTTTCCTTTGTGCTCATGTTGCCAGGACACAATTATTAGTGTAAATGTCTGAGGTGGCAGGCAGGAAAATCCTCAATACAATATACCAGTTACTGGAATGCTGTAAGTGCATTCTGAAGTCAGCCTCCAGTTCCCTCAAGTGATTTGCAGCTACCGTGGACATCTAGTCATCATCAGAGTAGTTCTTCAGCATCTCCACCAAGTCATTCTTGCTGGGAAAAGTTCTGAACGAAACACTTACAATCAGTTATTCCAACTCTAGCCAAACTTTTAGTGTGGTAGCCTTGATCCAATTCCATGCCTCCACACAGAATATGAGGGCAATTACTGTGAAGGGTGCTGAAATGGAGCTACCACAAGCAGGAAGAGCAGAATAAATATAAAATGGAAGCAATCAAGAACATTAAGGTAGACACTGGGATCACCTCCCGTACACTCATCCTTCCTCTCTTGGTAATTACCCCAATTTTTATTAAAGCTACTAACCTGTCCCAGGAAGATCAGGTGCTCTCCAGGAAGCTTTGCCTATAAGACCAGGGAATGTGCCTCAGGCCTAAAGTAATCACTGCAATGCCATTCCTTGGCAGGAGTTACTGGTTTGAGGATCACATGACCCCACTTTAACCAGTGAGATTCGGCTTCTTCAACACAAGAGGCATCACAGAGAGAACCAACTTCCTTCTCAATATGCATGTGAAAAACCAGTAACCTTTCTTCTCCCTCCTACACACTTAAAGGTAGGCAGATTGAAGTTAAAATTGACAAAGAGAAACAGAAAGAAACTGGATGCCATCCTTGACGGCAATGCTGAGAAGTTAAACCAAACTAATCCTTAAGATCTACCTACATCTGGATTTTCTATTATTAGGCAACCAAAGTCCCTTTATTATTTAAGCCAGTTTGAGTTCATTTTCTTTACTCAAAATCAAACATCTTAACTGACTAAATTACATAGTTAAGAAATGCTAGTGGATAAATGGAGTAGAAATATACCTTAGCGCCAACAGTATTGAAATGGCTACTTTTGAAGAAAGGTATGTTCTCCCCTAGTATATTGAAACATGTCTCAAAGCTTCCCCCAGAACTTTATGCTCAAATCTTTTTCCACCTCAACCATCTTACCTGAGCTCCAGTTTCATAATTCCAACAATATGAGCACACATCCACCCAAAATAACATGGCATAAAGAATAAAGAAATTAAAACATGGAGCTCACAGATTTGGGCAAAGCTGCGGTTCCATTTAGTGAAAAAGAATATTGTAAACTATAAATATTACCATAATATGGTCATTATAATTTGCCTTTTAATTCTTTTAATTCCATTTTTCCACAAGCTTTTCGAAGCACCCTAATATATGTATGTGTATGTGTGTGTGTGTATGTGTTTGTATAAATAGAGAGAGAGAGAGAGAGAGAGCATATAGTCAATACATTATACCTCAAGTCAATTTCTCTAGGTAAGTCAAATAAAATACAAACTAATGTAAATGAACATTACTTTGGCTTAAATAGTAATCAACCACTCTGATTTCAACATGTTACCTCCTACAAACATTTGAAAGTCATTCCTTCTTTTAGAAGTGACTATTTTTCCCAAATATTTCAGAGCAGACTAAGTGTACTGGTGGAAAACAATTAAAACAATAGTTACAAGATAGCTAGAAGATATTTCATATCTAAGTTACACATATATATTCAAGAATTTAACTCAGTATATTTTATAGTTTCTGATTATATAATTTTAAATATTTTAAGTACATCTTTTATATATGTACACTATGCTTATCAATATCTATCACACATACACACAAATACATACATATGCAGTAGAAAGTTTAAAATCTTGTTCATTCATCTAAATTAGCTATACTTTCATTCCTTGGTAGCAGAGAAAGCAAAGACAGTGGTTTCATTGAATTGATAATAAGTATAAAACTCACATTCTGCAGGTATTTAGAAAGTAGCTCAGCTTTCAAAAGCATACACACATACAGTTGTGGCAAAGAAGAAATGACCCATGGGATAATGGGCTTCCAGAGCACTCTGCATTTTCCTTTAGCTACCATGGATTACTTACTTGTTTGTCTCCTCTTAACAGATTGTGTCTTTTGTCTTACCAGATTGTATGTTTTCAAGGGGAAGGCCAAGAATCCCCAGAACCAAGCACAATGCCTGGCACATAGGAGGTACTCAGTAAATGTTTTTTTCCCACAACCAGAAAAGCATTCAGATCATTCAAAGCACTTTGGAAGCTACATGTTCTCAGTATAAAACGCCTCATGTAAGTAATACATTCTACAATTATTCTACTAACTGTATGCAGTATTATTTCCTTTCACTTATTTCACTCTTAATATCTTTCAAATTTCATGGGAAAACTTAGCTCTAATACAGATTTCTGAGATTTGATGTAATAAAATTTCCACTTTATGGAATCTGATCATACATCCTCCAGACTGAAAAGTTCACATTTTTCAAATCCCCAGGTAGCATGACAATCAGTTTGTTTCTTTTTTTTCCAGATCCATGTCTTTCTTGAGATACGACTAAAATCCTCACAGGGGATTTCAGATTAGAAATTACAGAGATTTATAATAATAAAACTGCATTCATTGAAACCTCAATCTTCTAGAATCCTCAAGGAGTAAGTCCTCTGAGATGGCTAAATTTTTGTTACTGTTAATACTTTTAGTTCCATATTTTTTATTGCAATTTTTAAGAGGAATGTTTATATCTGGTGTTACATAGTTCCAATTCCTTACAAAGAATGTACTGAATTCAAACAACTTAAACTATTCCTAGTGATTTGGGTTACTATTTTCAACACTGTTTACCATACGGAGCTACTTCTCCCCAGCCCCTACCTGATTCCAGAATTACACTGGGTGTGTTAGGTTGTCTTCAGGGTGGTATTTTGATAACATCAAGTGCACACAGTTCCACACACAAACACACACCCTAAATATCTTACACCTTCAAGGAAGACTCTGATGGAGGTAGTGGTCTCCCCACCCAGATTCCTACCGTGTTCCATCATTTCATGAGCTAGGTGTTTGATCTGGTAGCTCAACTTTTACATACATTGTGAACAGTTCCTTTCCATCATGTTAATTTGCCAGCAAGCACTCAGAGGCTGTTTCTGAAGGTTCTCCTGTTCCCATATATATAAGGCTCAGAAAGCTTCCATCTGAATTGGCAATACTGAAAGGTACCAAGTTCAAACAATTCCAAAAGTTTTCCATAAAGTGGACTAGACTAGTTCATCATTCTAACTAAACTCTTAGCTTCATCTTAAATTACCTTTACTCTCTTTTGTACCCACTGTCCTTTTCACTGGAATTCAGCACAGTGCTCAGAAAATCAAAAGGTGACCAACTAGACCACAGACAGCCACAAGAAAAAATAGTCCCCTATTTCTTCAGCACAGAAAACTAAAGATAGGCAACGAAGAGTACAATCATAATGAACCTCAATCCAAATTTCACAGAATCACCTACTATACAAGATGTACTCTAAATAAAATGTGGTCATTCAAGATTCAATGTTTTAACTTGATCTCTTCAGAGAAACTATTTTAATGGCAGAAACAACAACCTAGGGCTTCCTTCAAGCTTTTTCAAATCAATATTCACAAATAATGTTTCTGTTTCCTAGGAAACGAAGTAGGTAATACCTACGGCAAGAAAACTCTGCCAATGTCATTTTCTTTTTATCCTTGGCTCACACACAGTTACTGCTTATTAGAAGAAAAATTACCTTCTAGTATCATTGAAAATCACAATGAAATATGAAAGGAGATAGAATGCCAATTTCTCAGCCTGCCTCTCCTCCTGGGGTGTGATGAAGGATTAACAGAATAAAAGCCTGCACAGAGAGTTCCAAAAAGCTGGAAAGCAGTTTATGAATCTAGTTCAGTAAGTAACCAACATAGTGCATGACATTTTGAGACAACAGAGTTTTAAACTTGAACTACTTAGAAACATCAGGTCAGACATTTCTGAGTTCAAAATTCACGATCTTTTTTCTTGGGTAAGTTACTTCGCCTCTCTGAACCACAGTTTCCAACTCTTAAAAAAGAAAAAAGACTCGGGCCGGCCCGGGAAGATGGCCTTTTTGAAATAACCCAGGCAGACAAAAAAGGAAAAAAGAATTTTTAAAAAATGAAGAAAATCGGGGCCGGCCCGGTGGCGCACTGCTACAGTGCGCCGCTTGGGAAGTGCGGCAGTGCTCCCGCCGAGGGTTCGGATCCCACATACAGACCAGCCGCTCACTGGCTGAGCGAGGAGCGGGGGCAACACCGAGGGTTGCGATCCCGTGGCCGGTCCTGGTCCGGTACGGGCGCGACACTGAGGGTTGCGATCTGTTGCTGGACACGAAAAAAGACAAAAAGGAAAAAAAAGAAAAAAGACCCAGCTCACATTGCAGTAATACGAATACAGTGTAAAAATGAATATGAAATACCAAGTTCAGAACTAATTTGTTCCCTACTGAATTTCCAAGAGCTATATTCAAAGATGACAAAGCTGGTAGTTTTTCAAGGACTTTATGAAAAATGTAAAATAAGGTTTCTTTTTTGAGTTCTCACCTTAGAGGGGTTACATGGAGACAAGGCATTTTTAGGAAGTTCGATGCAGTGTTACTTCTATAAACATCTGTGCTATGGATTAATTGAATTGTGTCCCTCAAAGTTCATATATTAGAAGCTTAATTTCCATGCTATAGTGAAAAGATTAATAACGGTGATCAGGGGCGTGGATCTGAGGGCTTTAAAAGGAAACAGCATGAGAACCTCTCTCTCTCTCTCTCTGTGCTCTGCCATTTTCTGCCATGTGAGACCCCCTGCATTGCTGTAAAGCCACCACCAAGAAGATCCTCACCAGATGTGTTCCCTGGACTTTGGACTTCTCAGCCTCCAAAACTATAAGCAATAACTTTTATTTTCTTTATAATCACCCTGTTTCAGGCATTTATGTTATAAGCAACAGAAACGAACTAAGGGAATTGACAAATGACCTTTCAACTCTTGAGAATGATTATTTTTATATTGTACATCTTTGTTGGGACCACATTACTTAAGTTTTCTCTGACCTTCTTTGGATACAGAAAGAAAACTGATGCACAAATCACAACATGGTTGAGTTGTAAGCAAGACTACAGAGTTTGTAAAACAATTTTAAATTTCTGAAAACCATTATTAAATCACAGTAAGTTGTAGAGCACCACAACTCTGATGCAAAGACGAGACATGCTGCTGAGATTTGCTATTTAACCAGACTGTCACTACTTTCCAACATTTTTAACACATTTTTAAAGTATTTTCCCATTTAACTGCATCACACACTTTATAAGTGCTATACATATATTCACGTGCTTTTATGAAAAGCAACTTTTTTCTGAAACATCAACTCATTTTTCCATACTACAGACCCCAACTCCACAAACTACTACTACAAATATTTTTTTTTCTTAATATTCCTTGTGACCTACAGGTGTATCTATGGGCCAACCTTGCATATATTCAGAACTCAATTTTCTATTCTCTTCCTCTTATGATACATATAAATCCAAAAAAGAGACAAAGAAATGGCAATAACCAACCAGCTAAACTTATTTTTATAGGCTACAGTTAGCCTTTACTATCAAATACATATTCAGACATTGCAGCTTTAATTTCCATAAGATGATCCCTCTCTACCATTCACCTCCTCATAGAATCGCAGAAATCCTGATCCCGGGAATACAACCATTTCAGCCCTAATAGTAAAGGCAATTCAGATTTTGTTTATCATACACAGCTAATGCTGAACTCACTACTTACAATCTCAAATTACCCACTGAGAAGACACTGCACATTTTTATTAAGTGCTAAAGCGGTCCAGGTAATTATTAACCATCAGTATTGCTTACCTCCTGGCAAAAGCCTGGTGTTATAAACTGCTAGGCAATCAAATAATAATAAAGATAATTATAACCACCTCCACCACCAAATCCAAAAGCACTAAGACACTGGGTGTAGGTTTCAACTTGAAGCCTGGAGAGCTAAACTTCTATCCAAGATCCTGGTTCTCCTGAATGCAAGTTCTTGACCTAGTGCAAGTCATTTTAACTTTACAGAAATGGTCTTTGAAGTTCCTTCAAGTCTCCATGACTCTTTAAGACTAATGCTCTAAGATCTGTGTACTGAGTAATGAACGGCTGTATCAAACCTCATACATGGGTTTTGCTACAAGGCAGGAATGCATACTTCCCAGATATCTAGCCAATACCACAAGAAAGAACCATTATATAAATTACACCTTGGTAACCATTGTTTTCAAATTTTTATGCAAGGAGCCTTTATAATAGGCTTAATTAACATTTTCAGAAAATATTTTGCTGGCTAGTTTACACAGTATTTAACCATTACTAAGCAATTGTAATATTATTAAACACATAATAAATTAATAATATTAAGCTATTATAATATTAAACATAAACAGGTTTATATTTGGGTAAACAAGTAAGCGAGTTCACATGAAATAATATTTTCAAATCCTTGAAGTGCTATTGTCATAGATCTTGTTTTAACACAAAGTGAGGTTTCATTAAACTATGTTTACTATGTTTACTATCTCAAGGTTAAGATGAGCTATTTTTAAGACTCGTTTTTGCTACTGGACTTATATGCCTAATTATTATTGCATAAATGGTTTTAGAGAAATCACTTTGCTCTACATATACTCCCATAAGCATATGAACCCTTTACAATACAAATCGTACCTTGCTCAGAAACAGAAGCTCTCACCCTCAGACCAAGAGAGGAAGACTACGTGAAACCACCAAATCAAAGTGCTTGTCTTATACTCAGATTCCGAACTCTCAGAGCCATTCCTTTTAGCCAGGTTCATACCTAGACACATACATATACCCACACCTCAAATAACACTTCTTCATTTCCATAGTACACCTAGCATGATGCCTTAATACAGGATAAGCATTCATTTTTTTAAAAAAGTGTTGATTTTAACTGAAAATAGAAAAGAAAAAATACATACTAACAATACTACTAAAACATCATATGGTATATGATTTTCAAATCAACCATAAAACATTATTACACTATGAGCCCGGCAGCATCCAAGACATGGAGTGCTGAGGGGCAAAGAGGATGGCACTCACGGGAAGCACGCCCACTGATGCCACCAAGCACCCAGGGTGCCGAGGGAGAGAGAAAGTAGCACAGAGGCACACTGGCAGCTGTCTGTTGGAGACAAAGGACACTGGGGGGTGGAGGGAAAGGAGAGAGCAGACAGTGAATAGGGAAAATAGGTAAAATAATTGAGCAATTAAACAAATATGCTGAGTATAACAAGAGCCAAGGCTTCTCACTACTGTAGCAGGTGCTTACAAACAGAACGGGTAAAGGTTAGAGAGAACTGTGAAGTGTGGGACTGGAATTGGAAGTATAGGTATGAACTCAGTTTTAAAAATATACATACACGCAGTATAGCTATAGATGTGTCTGTGTATAAAAGTGGGTGCGCACATACATCCACATATTTCCTAGTTGTCCACTGAGAGGACCCAGTAGCAATGAGCACAAGAAGTATCTAGATTTTAGTTTCTAAGCACCATTCTCCACTAAAAGGATCCAGGGCTACCTGGAGAAACAGTTTATTGCAAGGATGGGACAAGTACAAGATGAGCCTGGAACTGCTTACTGTGCCACAAAATAAGGAACTGCTCAAAACACCAATCAAGGTATGTCAAAAATACATAAGAGCCACCCTAAAGGGGTTTTCATTCACCTAATCAATATGAGTGTCAAAATAAATAAGGATAGTAATAGATTATAACCCATTAAGTAAACCAGAAATTTGTAATATAACATATTAAAAAATAAATCAATGAGAGAGAAGGGAAAGGTCTTCCATAATGTAGACTACCAGTAGAAGAAATGACCAAAAATGAGAATCACCATTTGGCAACTATCACTGTGGTGGCTGATTCAGGCAGAGTAGTCCATGGAGAATCCAGCTGGTAGATTGAGCTTTGATGAGGGAAAGGACATTAGTATAATCTTAGATTACCTCCTCTGACAGCATTAAGTAATTACGAAGGGAGAAATGGTGCCTTTATGGAGGGGAAATCCAGCAGACACTTACAGAAACAGATGATCAAAATTATCATCATCACTGGCTATGGGTCATCGTACAGGATCTCAGGTCTATACTCTGAAAACTGGAGGAAACTGCAGGGAATGACTGAGGAAATGTTCCAGATTGGAGCAGTATGAAGAGACATAACCCCTGACTGCGATATATATTCCAGGATGGGTTCCTGACCAGAAGGGATAAGAGACAGCGTTAAGACAGTTGGTGAAATCTGAATAAGGTCTGTGGATTGGATGGTTGTGTGGTATCAATGTGGACTTCTTGACTTGGAACTTATATGGTGGTTATGTAAACATGTTCTCTTTTGGGCAAACACACACTGCAGTACGTAGGGATGACAGACATCATATCTAAAGCTTGCTCTCAAATGCTTCCTTAAAAGACCAATGACAAAGGGGAAGAAAGGTGCATGACGGAGCAAGCATGGTGCAATGCTAACAACTGTGCTGCTCGTGCAACCTGCAATAAATTTAAAACTGTTTCTTAGTAAATAATTTTGTAATTATTATTTCTAAAAACTTTATGCAAACTAATTCTAGGACACTATACAATTTCACTCCAGATACTGAAAAAACTTTCCAGAGTTAAAAATCTTCAAGATTACTAAATAGGAGTATCCTTTTAGCCAATTATTTGAGGCGTTTTTCAATTGTGGCAAATTAAAACGATGATTTGATCTAAAAATGTGTGTTCAAAGATCTTAGTTCAGGTGCTAAGAAATATCATCAACAGTGCAGCATGGAAAATGCCTATTCCAAGGTACACTAGATCTGAAATATAGTGTCGCAGGAGCAGGGATATGCTGGCTACCGGCACTCACTAACAGGCAGACCATCTCCTAAGCAGCCTAAGTACACTCCACAGGGAATTATGAAGAACAAAGTCCACATGTTCAACTAGAGGTATTTGGTTATATGATACTACACTCTTCGTATTTGACTTTATAGATCTTTTTGAGGGAAAACACAAGTAATCAAAATTAAGAAAATAAAACATTTTCTTTGAAATGATCCCAAACTAAAAAGACAACTTCAAAATCACTATGAATATGATGTACTGGTATAACATATTTAATTATGCCAAATTTTGACAGGTTTGACCTTATTTGACAATACTATCAAATAAAGTACAGAAGATTATACACAATAACTTATCACAACTTCGGACCTACTTTATTGTAATATCAATTTACATAATGAGTTAGAAATAAATGATAGTTTTGTTAGAAGTTGATGAGTTAGCTAAAAACTGACAAAGTGATAAGGTTCTAAAAAGTACTTAATAACAGAAAGGTGAGAACAATCTTCCCCCCTTATCCACGGTTCTGCTTTCTGCAGTTTTAGTTAGCCATTGTCAACCATGGTCCAAAAATATTAAATAGAAAATTCCAGCAATAAGTAATTCATAAGTTTTAAACTGCACCATTCTGAGTAGCCTGATGAAATCTCACCCTGTCCTGCTCCATCCCACCCAGGACATGAATCACCCCTTGGTCCAGCAGATCTACACTGTAGACGCTACCCACCATTAGTCACTTAGTAGCCCTCTCAGTTTTCAGATCAACTGTTGCAGTGTCACAGTGCTTGTGTTCAAGTCATCCTTATTTTACTTAATATTAGCCCCAAACCACAAGATTAGTGATGGTGGCAATTCAGATATGCCAAAGAGAAGCCATTAAGTGCTGTCTTTAAGGGAAGAGACAGAAATTCTTGACTTAATAAGGAAAAAAATCATATGCTGAGGTCGCTAAGGTCTAGAGTAAGAACGAATCTTCTACCTGTGAAATTATGAGGAAGGAAAAAGAAATTTGTGCATAATATATATATAATGTTCCATACTACCCACAGTTTCAGGCATCCACTGGGGGTCTTGGAACATATCCCGCGAGGATAAGGGGGGACTAAAGTAATTATCTTTTCAAGATGGGCTATAAAATTTATTTTATCCTTTATTAAAATCCTACATATACACACCATACAAAAATAGAGAAGCACATGCAGATTAGGAAATTTCCCAGATGAGTGTTTTTTGGGCTTGTGATTCATCACACTTGAACATAATTTTAGTACATTATTTCAATGATTTGTACATTTTGTTTCTAGACAGTTTTGAGTAGTGCATCATTATTGCTCTGTGGACAGGTAGGGATTTTCAGTGAATGATTAAACTCATGCTCTGGTTATCCGACATTTAGTCAACCATAACTTTACATCCTGACATTTCTGCACATTCACATAAATTGAGATTCATAAAAATGCATAAGATACATTTCTTGACTTACATGTACTCTAAATCATTAAAGATTAAATGATATTCATATTGTATAGTATCAGTACACCCGAAGTTCTGAACAACCAGGATGCCACTTTGTTGGTCAAGTCAGATGTGATTTTTATTGTATTTGTCTTCAGATCTCCCACATTTCTCTCAGCTTTCTTATTTCTGTTAATGGCACCACCCACTTTCCCAGTCTCACAGTCTGAAAATGTAAGATTTCAGGAGTCAATAATGTCTTAATTAAACATGACAACTTCTAAATTCATTAGATTTTAGAAGCAACAGAATAGCAATAGAAAATAGAGCAGCAATGGAAAACCAACCAACACTGATGACTGGGAGATAAAATATAGAGTGCATAGTTTCTCTTTTTGAAACCTGTACTAGCAAACAATATGAAAAGTGGGTTAGCTCCCCCTTCATGACCTGTACAGGTTGCACAGTAGCACTGTGTGCTTTTCTTCTGTATCTCTTTACGTGCCTATATTAATTTAATTAATTTCTGAAATTATTTTTTGGAGTCTGTCTTTTCTTTTAGGCCGTATGCTACATAGTCCACAGTGGGTTGGGTCACCATTAAATCTGGAACATCATTCAGGCCAAGTACAGCAGAAGTCAATGACTGTTTCATTACTGATAATAGAGAGCTCTTCTTTTACTAAATAAAACAAAGTATACTGGATGACTGTATTTATAATTTCTTAAATAAGTCATAGGCCCAATTACGCAGTTCTGATGATATGTAAGAAAGATCAGGAGATAGATTTTCTAAATATAAATTAATAACTAAATGTAAAATCCAATCACTTTGACTTATTAAAGCAATTCTGCAATTTTTAAAACAGAAGTTTTATCTAGAAATACAACTTTGTGAATTTTATATCTCCAAAACAGAACAAGGTTTTGTCCCTCACTATCCCTAACTTGACTATAGGCTACTTAAAATTTTTTTAATAAGTCAATCTGATTAATGAAGGAAAATGGGAAGCAAAGCTAAGAACAATAAAATCACATTATCATATCTGAAAGTCTAATTAAAAGCATCATACAGTACACAGCAGAATAATTTGACATTATTGAAAATTATCCACAAAGCAAAAAAGAAGAAAAAATACTGAGAAGGCAAGCAGGAAGAGAGAAGGGTAGAGAAGACAGGGAAAGGGTCTTTGTGAAACAAGCAAATTCATATGTAATGGAATGCACAGGCTGAATTCTTCTGCCAAGTGTACAAGTAGAGGAGACAGCATTATGTGGCTTCCAATCTGACTAAGTTAACATAAGCAGAGCTTGTGAGAGAGGACCTTTTCTATAAAAGGATGAACTGCTTGTTCAAATAATACTCAAGCACTGAAGATAGAAGGATGGAAATTAATATACACTATCCGTTAAGTATTTCCAAAGGAAAGGAGGAAGAAGGCTTTTGTAAAGTGAGAGGGGAAAAAAAATGCCTTTCACGCCATGTTGAAGGAGAGTGTGTTTAGAGGGGGAAACAGGAGAGACCAGCCCAGCCACTGACGTTCTCAGTATCATCTCTTATTGTAATAAGATTAAGGTAGCTATGAGATGACAATTTTTTGTCCACTTTAAAAAGAAATGGTGCAAATGAATTTTACAAACTTGATTGAGCCCCTACTCTATATAGTTTGTACCACACTAACTAGGAATTTAAGGCTATTTATAAAGCACCATCCCTGTCCTCAAGGCACTTACCATCAATTATATTTCATAAACACATTGGATGCTTACTAGCTATTAAAGGCTTCATCTACGCTTTACTTGTAGAGAGGAAATGATTGCAGAGCCTTAAACAGGTACCTATTAAAAACTGCATCTGAGATTGTTTTGATAATAGTTATTTCAACAGCTGCCAGTACCAATTTTTTTTTAATTGGACATCTTAGACATTAAAAGTGATTTCACATATTTAATAAAAATTTCATTTAATTATCTGAAAAGTTCACTTATTATTTTAAATATTGGTGGAATTGTAATTAATATACTTCACCACAAGAGGAAATTAATGGTTTCTTGCATAATAAAACTGAGACCAATTTAGGGTACTTTTTAACTGAATTCCCACTTCTTTTACTTAACACTACATTTCAAAATATAAATTTTTTTTTTAATTTTCAAAATGTTCATCTTATTCATAAGCAATAACATTTTTCTGAAGATAAAAATCAATAAACACTTAATACAACAGTGCTTATGGGAGTTCTGCATTTTCATTGGTTATCAAGGCCATGAATTAAATAATATTCAACTAAACATAACAGCTCAGAAAACAGATGATTGCTCTATGCTAAACGGATGATGAATAGACACCTGCTGCAACACAAGTACTGTTAAGCAACCTCATATGAAGGGGCAAGGCCTCTTTTTTATGGGCTCTGCCCTCACGACCTAGTCACCTCCCAAAGGCTTCACCTCTTAATACTTCTGCAATGGGGACTGAGTTCCAACATATGAATTTTAGGGGACACCAACCTTCAAACTATAGCAGATGCTTCTATAGAACACACATATTCAAGGTAAAGTTCTAAATATTTGAGGATAGGGTCCCTGTGTAATCAATTTCTCTCCAAATTTTCTAAACAAAATTTGTAATGAAAGTATTACTAAACTAAAATAAATAAATAAATGGAACTTCAAGATAATATCTCTACAGAAATAATGGTAAATAGGAATGTTAACTAACTTTCTAAGATCATTTTATGTTCTGCCTATTTGTGTGATCTCTCTCTCTCTCTCAAAGAATAAAAAGCAGTTTAGAGAAATAAACCACATATCAGAAACTAGAAATCAGGGAAAGCCAAACCAAATCATTAGAGCTTGCCTTATATTTGAAGGATGGTGCTTTTAAGTTAAGTCAGAGTAGGAGCTGATGAGGAGCAAAGAGAAGGAACACAAACTAGAAAATAACCTTCGGATTCTAGTGCCAGCAAATGGTTAAGACAAATACTCTATATAAAGTTTCAAGAGAAATAAGCAACTGTTAAGGCAAAAATATTTAGTCATGAGATACGATGTGAGAAAATTTGTCTTAGTGACAAAGTTTAGGCTTATATACTATACATATGGTCTTTTAATTTCCATTCCGTGCAAATTCTGGTTAAGTGTTCAATATACCATTAGGACACATTTTTTTTAGTACTTATTCACTTGCGGCATTATTCATCTTCCTTTTAAAATGAACTAAATGTATTATACAAGCTTAACACTCAATAGAGATCAAAAGGCTCTTTCTAAATTATTTTACATATGTCCTCATCTTCTTAAAGATATGATTATGTTCTCTGCAATTGCAATAATATTAATTTATCCATGTCTACATCATTCTAGTTTGCTTAGACTCTCTTTGGATCAATTTTTCCAGTACTGTTAGCAACTCAGATGGCCACTGCATTCCTACTTACCCCAACCGTTTTACAGCTCTTTCAGAAATTCTAAATAATGTTCATTTACATACTCTCTTATTCTAAGAGTGAAAGACAAAAGTTAACATATTTACATCAGATTTTGTACTAAAAGTAAATACACTGTTTTCAAATACACATGGAAATTTTCTCTAAATTAATCATACATTGTGTGACTAAGAATTTTCAATTAAATTTAAAACACAGAAATTGCATGTCAGATTTACTAAATGCAAATTAATAACTAAAGTAAAACAATCACTTTGAAATAACCAATTACAAAATGCAATAGAAAATAGAAAAAAAATGTAATAAGCATGAATGTTTGAAAAAAAATTGATAAAACAGACAAATCCTAAACTAGTTTTTTTAAAGATATAAAAATACAGAAGTCATGAAATTAAGAATAAGATTCTGTCCTAACCACCACATGGAAATTTTAAAAATATATTTAAATTGCTACTACTAAATTTGAAAATAACCAGAGAATCGAGGGTAACTATGAATATCAATATGTATTTAAAAGAAATAGGAAACTTGACTGGATCAATCACTATAGAACAGATTTGGTGGAAAAACAGATGATATATTTTACAATAATTTTTAAAAGAACAGATCATTCCAATGCTATCAGAAGTATTCCAGAGCAAAGAAAAAAGATGGGAAACTTAATTTATTTTTAAAAGCAACACACCATGATGCCACAGCATCAATAGTTGAAAGAGGAAAATGTCCAAAAGCATTTGATAAAATTCTATAAATATCCTTGATTATAACTATTATGAAAAAATTTTTAAAAAAACACTGTCAACATAATAAAAATGTCAATACAAGTCAATGGAGATTTCCTACAACAACATACAATGACCACTCTGAAAATAAAGAGAAAAGGAGACATTCACAATATCAAGTACAAATATAAAATATCTTCAGAACTGAAATCATGAAAATTGCTAAATTTTAATAGAAAACAAAAACCATAAAAGATGGTTTGAATAAAATGGAAATACATACCATGTTTCTAAAGAAACAAAACAATTATAAAAGTCATACGGAAGGAAAAAGTGACAATAGCAAAAACATTTTTGAAAAAGAATAACAGAAGAAAATTTGAGCTAAACTATAATAAAATGTCTTCAGAATATGTTAATTAAAATAATGTGGAAGTAAAGGGTGGTGGTAAGCTTCACACAAACGGTTGTAAGATCTTCAAATTTTTCCAAACAAATTGGAAATTTAGACTGTTTAGGGGAGGTGTCCCATGTTTCTCTGTAGGCTTAAATCTTTGAAAGTATTGTGTATTTCCAAAGAAAACATTTCTGTGGGCTAAATCATCCAGAATGGACATATGCCCTACATACACCCAACACTTGCTGACGCACTCTGAGCTCAAGTTGTTTCCTGTATCAGGCCAGCCCTTTCCTCTCCCTCCACCCATTCAAATGCAACCCACCAATGAAGGCATGGCTTACAGGCCATTCCTCTCTAAGGAGCACTCTTAGAACCTCTCGTAGGGATTACCATTAGTTCCCCTTTACTACAAGGGTTCCGGTTTGTAGTGAATTGAATTATGTCCCCCCAAATCTCATCGAAGCTTGAATTATGTATTAGAAACTTAGCCCCCTGCTGTGTCTGTTAAGAGGGTGGGAAATCCTATTATGGTAATTGAAAGGTGGAGCCTTGAAGAGGTGACTGGATTGTAGGACCCTGCAGTAGTGAATGGATTATAAATGGTAGTTAGGGGCGTGGTTCTGAGAGCTCTAAAAGAAGAGGAGAGTCTGCTTCCCTGGCTCTCTCTCTGGTCTCACTGCTTCCACCATCTTGCAATGTGAGACCCCTGGGTCACTGTCATCTCCACCAGACGGACTTTGGACTTCTCAGCCTCACAAACTGTAAGCAGTAAATTTCATTTCCTTATAAATCACCCAGTTCCAAGTATTTTGTTATAGGCAACTGGAATGGAGTAATACACAGTTTTTATCACGAATTGACATCAGAAGTGATCCAATGTGTTCTGTCTCTTCCTCTAGATTAGGGAGTAAGAACAGTGTGCAATAATACTACTAGCTATTGGCCATGCTCTTTGCCAAGCACTGAGGTGATACTCTGTATGTAGTTTCTGTAACACTCTCAACAGATGCAAAATAATACTATCCCTGCTTTACAGATGATGTAGTGACTAGAGGGATTAAATAACTAAACAGGTCCTGGAAAAAACTAGATTCTAAGTTATTTTCCACCAACTTCACCAATCATAACATGGTTGGTTGATCTTAATTTAATTGAATTGACTTGGGACCTTGCTCTGAAATGAGGGCAATGAAGTGAGAGATACAGCTCAAATAAAAAGAATGAACCTAAAGGAAAGGACTCGAGGGTTTGTAATCTACAAACAGCATATGAGTACCACATAAACCACAAAAAGACACTAAGTATCCTAATTCTGGATTTGAGAATGACTTCAATAATATAATTTATACCCCAAATTACCATTCATCTTAGCAAATTTTATTGATTCACTTGAACTCAATGCACTCAGTGGGGAAAAAAGAACAGATGGGATTTGTACTGTAGTGTGAAAACTTGAATTGTAAGACTTCTTTTGTAATATTCTTAATATTCTTTTCATTTTAAGAATAAAGTTTTTACAAAAGCTAATTTATATCTGTTTGCAGAAATTAAAAATCAATCACCTTATAAAGTTTCTTTTTAAATATTAAATAAATAAATTGTTGTCAAGATAGCTATACCAATTACCTCTAGGGAATTTAAAATAATCCTAATGTCACTTGCTGACAATTTCTAAAGCTATAAGCACTTCGTTAGGGATGTTTTAGGAGCTCTGACTGAACAAAAGAGAAGACAGACTAATAACAAAGCTCTTTCACAAGATGATCTGAAATGTCCAATTAGTCATTCACGCTAAAGAACACAATTTTGTTGAAGTAACTTTAAAAATCCAATAGAACATCTCACATAGGGAAACATTTGTGCCAATGAAAAGGAGATGCTCTTTTAAAAGTGCTATTAGTGACCAAAGGAGAAATGTATTCTTTTAAAGAGGTTAGAGAAACAGTCAAGAAGCCATGCTTCCTCTTTCTTTTTAGATCTTTGAAATATGTTTATAAAAATTCCACTAGTAAAACAGGCAAAGATACTGAAGAAACCTTAAGCATTTATTTGGCTATTTCTGAACTTGTTTGATATTTAAGACTAGAAAGCCATAAATTTCAATCACACATTGGCTCAGATTTTAAACTATTCATATTTAATATCTGTTCTTTATAGCAGAAACACATGACTGTCCTGTAAAAAAGCAAAAGGGACCCCTAACTTAATACATTATCCCAGAACAGAAGTCAGTGGACTACAACCTATGACCTGTTTTTGTAAGGCCTGCTCCCTAAAAAGTTTTTACATTTGTACATTTTTTTTTTTTTTTTTTTTTTTTTTTTTTTTTTTTTTTTTTCTTTTCCC
>NW_007726626.1:180351-206605 GCF_000696425.1 Galeopterus variegatus | reverse complement strand
GGGAGCGCCGCCGCGCTTCCCAAGCGGCACACTATCCAGTGCACCACCGGGCCGGCCCCAACATTTGTACATTTTTAAAGAGTTATTAAAATATATATTTGTGTGTGTGTGTGTGTGTGTGTGTGTGTGTGTGTGTGTGTGTGTATGACAGAGATCTTCTGTGGCTGGTAAAGCCTAAAATATTACTGCCTGACCCTTATGCAAAAGTTTGCCACTCTCCATCATAGAGTATAAAGAGTCCTTTACAACTGTAGTCTCACACATAGGCCAAAAGGACTGAGTCTGCAGAATAAGTGAAGTATGGGTGGAAGGTTTTTCTTTTTTTTTTTTTTCTTTTGTCTCTTTTTTCGTGTCCGGCAACGGATCGCAACCCTCAGTGTCGCGCCCGTACCGGACCGGGACCGGCAACGGGATCGCAACCCTCGGTGTCGCACCCGCACCTCGCTCAGCCAGTGAGCGGGAACCGGTCTGTATGTGGGATCCAAACCCTTGGCGGGAGCGCCGCCACACTCCCAAGCGGCGCACTGTAGCGGTGCGCCACCGGGCCGGTCCTGGGTGGAAGGTTTTAACTATCTTCAATGATATTTACAGTAGAGACAGACTACTAGAGTCTTGAGATACGGCAACTTCAGGTTGACAATGTGGCTTCAAGATACTGCTCTCTCAGGATTTGAAAATACTGGGGTTTTAGATGGGGTGCTATGTCGCACACATTTCCCCCTCCCTCTAACAACCCTGTGTAGTGGACTGAATTATGTCTCCTCAAAACTCACTGAAGCTTGAATTGTGTCCCCCACTGTGACTGTTGAGAGGGTGGGAAATCCTATTATGGTAATTGGAAGTCAGAGCCCTGAAGAGGTGATTAGATTGCAGGACCATGCAGTAGTGAATGGATTAAAAATGGTGGTCAGGGGCATAGTTCAGAGAGCTTTAAAAGAGGTGTCTCTTTAAAAGAGTCTGTCTCTCTCTTGCTCTCTCTGCTTCCACCATGTTGCAATGTGAGACCTCTGGGTCACTGTCACCACCACTTTGGATTTCCTAGCCTCAGAAACTGTAAGCAATGAATTTCATTTTCTTTACAAATGACCCCGTTCCAAGTATTTTGTTATAAGCAATGGAAATGGACTAATATACTCTCCATCCCCTTCCTTCCAGGCACACATTTACTCCCTTTTTAAATCCAGATCAAATGTTTCTTCCTCAATGAATCCTCTAAATCGTCCAAGTTAATGAAGTTCGTTGGACCCTTTAATGCTTTCAGAACACACAAACTTTTATTACACAATTTATTGTACCACTTTGTTATATTTTTGTTTACTTTTTTCAAAAAAAAATTTGAATTCCTGGTAGCAAGGGCCTTGTCTCGCTCAACTCTGTACTCCTCGCACTTAACATGATGCTTTTCCCATAGTGAGTTTATCAGTTTCCTTTTGCTTCCCTAACACATAGCCATAAACTTGGTGGCTAACAACAGCAATTATTCTCTTCACAGTATTGGAAAAGGTGACAGCAATGCCACACTTCCTCTGAAGGCTCTAAGGAAGCCTTGCCTCTTCCAGCTTGTGGTAGCTCCTGGAGCTCCTTGTGTTCCATGGCTTGTAGCCACATCACCCCAATCTCTCCCTCTGTCTTCACTGCACCTTCTCCTCTGCTGATTCTGATGAGGGCACTTGTCATTGGATTTTGGGCTTACTCAGGAAACCCAGGATGTTCTCATCTCAAGAACCTTAACTTAATTATGTCTGCAAAGGCCCTTTCTCCAAGTAAGATTACATTCACATGTTCCAAGAATTTAGATATGGACATATCTTTTTGAGAATCACCATTCAACCCCCTATGGGGGGCATCCAGTAAATATGTGTTTGTTTTGCTTAGCTTAGACCCAAATAAAATAAACATTCTATATTTACACCCAAAAATGAGGAAAAATGGGAACAGAAACAACTTTATTTCCTTCCCTTCTCTGCTAATGTCCAGTTTGAAAAGTAACCACTGTGGTATGGCCAGACTTCATAGCATTTTCTTGCCAAGCCCTAAGAATTACTCTCCACAATGCCCAACAACAGATCATTGAAGACTATTTCTTTGCTCCTAGGGAAAAAGTCCAGTGTTATATATTCTTCCTCACAAAGCAACACTCTTGTTCACACAGTAATTCTGCAAAGATCTGCTCTGAGTGAGGTTTCAATCTTTAAATTCTTTATACATGGCCATGAATGTTTTATAGCATGTGTAGTTTTACTTGAGTGACAGAAAGTCAACTATAAGAACTCACCCTTAAACTTAAGCAACTGTTAAAGCCTTATTTCTCAAGATTTTAAGCTTTCAATCAAAATATAATCCCTTGCACATTATAAACACTCAATTAGAATTAGTTGATTTCTGTGACTGTGATTTTTCCCAGTACACAGGACTTCTCAGAAAATAATTTAACCTTATGGAGATCAATGATTGCTATGATCTTCAAGTTAGGGTTAGAAACTAGGATAGCAATTTCAAAACTTCTTTAAATTGTAATTAGGGATAAAATAATTTTTGTATTCAAGGTTTACATTATTAACTGAAGAGACCAATAAATTTCTATTATTATAATATCTGGCAAATTACAAGACAGTGCTAGCACTACAATGTATCCATAGACTCAAACTCTTAGAATAAAACATGTCTGTACCCCCACTATACCAGGGCACCAAGATAATGAAAACTTGCAAAGAAATGAATGTAAGAAAAATGATAGTCACCTGGCTGCAAGATTTGATGAAAAATATATTTTCCCTACCCTTATCCATAGAATGCTAAGTTATAAAAATTCCTCTTTATTAACCAAAGTGAGATCTCCATTTCAAAACAGAATTCTTTATATTTCCTTTTTACCAGCTTATTGAAAAATAAGATTTAAAGGAATAAACTGATTTTGACCAACTTTGATTCGCAATTAAAACAGCATCCACCCTAGTAGCAACAAGAACACCCAGCACTCAGATCTTGATTTTTAAATATCATTCTCCAATAAAGTGAATCAGAGACCATTAGAGAAGTGGCTGATTTGGTGGCTGGAGCAGGGAAAATACAATGAGCCTGGAGAATCTTGTAACACCAGAAAGTAAGGAAGTGCTCAAAAAAATAAAAGAACAGGAGGATGTCACAGAGACACAAGAGTACCTGAAAGAGCTCTTTGATAAAAGCTGGAAAAATGTAAGTAAGAAAATAAAGAGCATAGTATTAGATTATGACATCATGTATAAAGTAAATACGTATACATCTATACGTATGTAAATTTAAAAATAAATAGAAAAGATGAAAAGAATCCTCAAAACTCTAAATACTATATGTAGTTACTCCCACCTTCAGGAGGTTTAGCTTAATCCCACCCCTAACCACCACCTCAAGAGCTGGCAAGACTTAGTGACTCACTCCCAAAGAAAAGAGTATGGGAAGGTAAAAAAGGAACTTTAGATTGGAGAAACTTAGCAAACACTACTTGAACGAAGTAATCCAAGTTAACACAACCAAAGATATCTTGTGGATATCATGATATCAAACAATGATACAATGATACCCCAGACAGGATACACTGAGAAGAGCACTTCACCTCTGTGATATTTTTCTAAAACCCCTAATCCAATTTAATTATAAGAAAAATATCAGATGAACCAAAATTGAGGACATCCTACAAAATATCTGACCAGTATTCCTCAAAACTGTTAAGGTCATGAAAAAGAAAACTATCACAGAGCAGAGGAAACTAAGGAGATGCTACAGCTCAATGCAACGTGGTACAAGATTCATACCCTGAAAGAGACAGAAGACATCAATGGAAAAACTGACAAAACTGAAATAACAGTAATCTACCAATGTTGGTTTCTTAGCCTTGACAAATATACCATGGCAATTCTATTAGGTATGATTATGCACTTTGGGTTTTTTGGGTTTTTTATTTTGAAGTCCTGATCTGCTAAAGAAGTACAATGAAATACTTATGGATTAAGTTACATGATGTCTGAAATTAGTTTTACATTTTTTTTAAAATAAAAAAGGATAAAGAGTGAAGCAGAGGATTTATGAAACAACATGGCAAAATGTTGAGAATTGCTGAGGCTGAGTCTGGGTACATGAGGGTTTCTTACACTATTCTCTCTACTTCTGTATACAACAGTCCCCCAGGGCACAGGTTCCAAGACCACCAGTGGATGCCTGAAACCACAGATAGTACCAAACCCTATATATACTTGTACTGTGTTTTTTCTTATACATACTTAACTTTGATAAAGTTATGCAGAGTAAGAGATTAAAAATGATAACTAATAAAATAGAATTATGACAATATACTGTAATAACAATTATATGAATGTGGTCCTTCTCTCTCTCTCAAAATATCTTATTGTACTGTACACACCTATTTTCAGACCACAGTTGACTGTGGGTAACTGAAACCATGGAAAGCAAAACCATGGATAAGGATGAACTACCGTATGTTTTAAATTTTTCATAATAAAAGAGACATCAGAAAACATTTTAAATGTCTGTGGTTCAGCTAGCCTTCTTTAATAAAAGTTTTCAAAACAAGTCATATTACCCGCAATGCTTAACAAATTTTGTGAAGTGTGGTATATTGCTAAGAAACATACTATTTCTGTAATCACATTAAATAAAATTTTTAAGGATCATAGAAACAGAGAAAGATTATCTGTAAGAACTTCATTAGTTAGGTTGCTCAGTATTTTTCTGAATATAATTTTTAAAAAGTCCTCTTACTGGTCTCCTGTGAATGGAAGGACTATACATCCATGAAGTTAATCAATTTCTTGGTAGATAAAAGAATGAAGGACAAAGTGGCTGACTCAACTGTGAACATTGGTAGGTTGAGGCAATGAAGGAGAAACATTCTCAAAAACATCTTGAGTTTATTAAATGATTATCAATAAAGTTTCAAAATTGGATATGGTCATGGAACTGAACAAGTCCCTGTGATACATTATAAGACTCCCGGTCAATTTACAAATCAACTTCCCCAATGACCTTTATTGTGAGATAGTTAAGAAAGTTGACTGCACATGTGCACCTGTGCACATAAACACACCTCTCAAAGAACAAAGTAAAACTACAAAGAGAAAAATAATGAAAGAAAAGATACAGTACTTGGAAGACAGATCCAGAAGACAAAAAATGTTCATAAGAGGAAACTAAAGGAGAAAAAGAAACATTTGAAAGGCAATAATAAACATTTTTTAAAAACTGCCTGCTCTGAAGATCAGCATCTGCAGATTTAAAGGATCACTAATAAACAGGGAAGACTGATAAAAAACACACATTTTGAGTCCTGCCCTAGTAAAATTCCTCAACTCCAAAGACAATTTAAAAAACAAAAAGGATAATCTTTCAGACATAAAAAGCAAGACATAACCAGTAGAGATACATCAACTATATGTAAAATATAACCTAACCCCAAAATTTTCAGTAGGGGTTTATTTCTCTAGACAAGTTAGTAGGCTAGTCAAGCTGCTCAAAAATGACATCTGTCGGGCCGAGCCTGTGGCGCACTCGGGAGACTGCAGTGCTGGGAGTGCAGCAGCGCTCCTGCTGTGGGTTGGATCCTATATAGGGATGACCGGTGCGCTCATAGCACTCACTGGCTGAGCGCGGTGCGGCCAGTCTCAAAAAGGACAAAAAAAAAAAAAATGACATCTGTCTTCATATCATATTCACCATGATGGCTTTCGTTCAAACATTTGCCAACTCATTCTTGCAAGGTAGACCCTGTAGCCTCAGATATTAAATCTATCATTTTCAATCATCTGTCTAATTTTATCAAGAAATAATGAAAAAAAATTCCCATAAGCCTCTAGCATACCTTAATTTATACCTCATTACCATACCCTAACTGAAAGGAGGCTGAAACAGCATATGAATGGCACTTTCAGTCTCACTGTATAGGGAAGTGAAAGAGAGACAGACTGTTGGGAAAGGGTGCTGGGTAAGCTAATCCACAGGGTCTACCATAAATACAAAGGAACCAATCAAAATGGAACCAGATTTGTTATTACATACAAGGGGTCCCAGAAAATAGTGGAATAGCTCGCTATAAACAACCGGGCGGATAAAAAAAGAAATAGAACCCAAGTACCACTCTACTTACCTGATCTAAGAAATATTTGAGAATATGAAAAGATAAGCAAGAATTCAGTGATAATCACACTCACACAGCCTTTTCTAAGGGAAATACTGAATCACTGAAGCACTCTAACTAAATAACAAGTGAATCAGAGCAGTGTTGAGACCTTCCGCTAAAGACATACAAAGAAAAAAAAGAAAGTGATGGCAAATAAGCTATTATGTATATGAAAAGATGGTTACATCAAAAATGTGTGATGTGGGTTTGTATAGAATAATTACCAAATAAAGACCCTAAAAAAAAAAAGGGAAATTCACATTCTGGTCTAAGATGAAAAACAGTAAAAATTTCAGCAAAAATTAGCAGATACAGGTGAGAGGAGAATAAAGGAAATTCAAAAGTACACCAAAAATCCCATCTGGGTGGGAGAGAAAGGAAAGAAGAGAAGTAAATCTAGAGTTTTTAATGGGTTTTTTGTTTGTTTTCAAATATTTAAAGAGAAATATGTGTCTGAATATAAGCAGTCATACGTGTATTCAATCATACATATATTCAGTCATGCAAGCTATATATATGACTAAAGGCATCACATCTAAGAGGGGGCCATTCACATCACAGACTTCACAGATTTATTTGTATTTCTGTTACTAAAATGTTCTGGTGATGGCAGTATTAGTTTTTACTCAAACAGAGTTGTCTTTAAAAAGTAGTGTACCATTAGTCACACAGCACAGTCCAGAGTACCTTCCAAATTGGTGGTAGTAAAGTAGAAAATAAAAAGAAATAAATATCAATGTGATTGAATTAGCAAAAGTAAGCAAAAGCTTGAAGAAGAAATGACTAATTTCAAAAATCATAATTAAGAAAAACAAAGACACAGGTATGCTTATTATTATGTTAATGTGACTATTAAAAGCAGAGATAGGGCCGGCCCGGTGGCGCACTGGAGAGTGCGCCGCTTGGGAGCGCGGCGGTGCTCCCACCGACGGTTCAGATCCCATGTGGAGACCGGTTCCCACTCACTGGCTGAGCGTGGTGTGGGCGCAACACCGAGGGTTGCGATCCCGTTGCCGGTCCCCGGTACGGGCGTGACACCGAGGGTTGCGATCCCGTTACCAGTCAGTAAAAAAGACAAAAAAGGAATTAAGGAAAAAAAAAAAAAAAAAGCAGTGATAAAATGAGTTAAAAGAAAAAAAGAGATACTCAGAAGAAAAACTGCTATTAAAAAACAAACATATTAAAAAGGAAAAGTGGATGACAGAATAAAAAGTAGATTGGTATAGTAAAATCAGGTATATTCAAACTCTCCATTAAAATAAAATGGCAATATTAATCAGTCTAGGATGAATTTAATTTCAAAGGTATTCAATCCAAAAATGGTACAATTTTAATAAAGAATGAGACATGCAGTTACACAAGGGTATTTCAAAAAGTTCATGGAAAAATAGAACTAAAAAATAACACAAATTTTTCCACGACCTTTTTGAAGTGCCCTAGGATGTGACAAACAATACACAGGTAAATGCACAAAGTAAGAGCTATCAATAATTTGATGAGATAAAACTATAAAACATTTAGAACAAAACACAGGAGAAAAAATTCATGACATTAGATTTGACAACAATTTCTTGGATATGACACCAAAAGCACAAGCAACAACAAAAAAGTAGATAAACTGGACTATATCAATAGTAAAAACACTAAAGGACACTGAATAAAGTAAAATGACAACCCATGGAATGGGAGAAAATATCTGCAAATCGTGTATCTGACAAGGGGTTAACATCCAGAAAATACACAAAACTCCTACAATTCATCAAAAACAAGAAATGGGCAAAGGACTTGAACAGACATTTCTCCAAAGAACACATATAAATGGCCAATCTGCTGCACAACAATGTGAATATACTTAGCGCTACTAAATTGTAGACCTAAAAATAGTTACAGTGACAAATTTTATGTTACTTATATTTTTTAAATTGTGGTAAAGTATAAAAAATTTGGAAAAAAATTTTTTTTTCCTTTTTTTTGTCTTTTTTTTTTCGTGTCCGGCAATGGATCGCAACCCTCAGTGTCGCGCCCGTACCGGACCGGGACCGGCAACGGGATCACAACCCTCGGTGTCGCGCCCGCACCTCGCTCAGCCAGTGAGCGGGAACTGGTCTGTACGTGGGATCCGAACCCTCGGCGGGAGCGCTGCCGCGCTCCCAAGCGGCGCACTGTAGCAGTGCGCCACCGGGCCGGCCCAAAATTTGGAAAATTTAATGACAGTATAATAAAAAATGTGATCAAAATGTAGAGCTCAACCCACCACATTTTAAATTAATAAATCTAACAGAATATAAATTAGAACATAGAATTTAATTTAAAACAAATCAATAAACAATATAAAAGATAGGGCCGGCCCGGTGGCGCACTGCTACAAAAAAAAAAAAAAGACAAAAAAAAAGGAAAAAAATATATATATATATAAAAGATAAAAAATGGAACATCACATTTCTCAACAGAGAAGATACCTTCATTAAAATCTCTGTATAAATTCCATAAAATAACATACTTAGCTATTACAAGACCATGATTTTAAAAATAAGAACATTTCACAAGTTACAATTTCTAAATATGAGCATACAGTATATTAAAAAGGACATGTTCAGAGTAATATTTCTAACTTTAATGCTCTCATGGTTAAAGAAGCCTTTTTTTAAAAGAACTAAGAAAAAGCAGTAAAAGAAGAGGGCAAAGGATTAATTAAAAAATTTAAGCTAAAAGTCACGAAAGAGAAAACAAGGGGGAAAAACAGGGTAGAAATGATGAATGAATCCAAAAAGTTTTTTAAAAAAGAAAAAGAAAATAGCAAAGTAGCTTGTGGAATATTTAAGGGAAAAAAGAATAGTAAGAAATTAATAATATTAGATATAAGGAAGAACTTGTATATGTTTTACAGTAGAAACATAATTATGTATTAGAGAATACTACATGTTATCCTGAGGTCAAAAAATTAATAGCCTAAAGCAAATAGGCAATTTCCTAGCCAAAACTTGACCCAAGAAGAAACTGAAAACTTTAATGGA
Organism: Galeopterus variegatus; assembly: GCF_000696425.1. NCBI lineage: Eukaryota > Metazoa > Chordata > Mammalia > Dermoptera > Cynocephalidae > Galeopterus > Galeopterus variegatus. The sequence continues at coordinate 197,422 of NW_007726626.1, read as the reverse complement.
CATACACACAGAAGAGACTGCTAAAGAAATTAAGTATCTACTACTGGAAAAAAAGTAGTAAAACCATGATCCAATGATTGACATCTCAGTACTAAACATTAAGGAAGCAGGAGTTCATGATTACAGCTCATGAAAGGATAAGTATTTTCTTGATTCATTTAGGTAACCACCCAAATGTTTATACAAAATCTAGTATAGCAGAAAGAGAAATACCGATCAATTCCACTTGTGAATATAGATGTATAGTCTAAATATTCCAATTTAGCAAAGAGAACAAGCAACCTAACATGAAAATAACAAATGATGAAAAAGCAGGGTTTGCTCCATAATACAAGGATAGTTCAATGCCAACAAATCCTTAAATACAATCCTTTACAACTGTCAACTAAAGGAGAGAAAAAAAAACATCAGTAGATAAAAAAGTACCTACAATAAAATTCAATGGTATTCAAAAAAACTAAGTAATTTAATAGAAATAGGTATACAAAGAAAATACTTACATGATGAAGACCCTACAAAATCACAGTTTCTGAGCCCAAAGGGTTGAAGTCTCACAGCAACCAGGTGAACTAGATTGCAGTGAGTAACAGTCTCCATCACAGAGAAAAAGGATACTGCCTTTGGCTAAGATAATGGAAGAAAAGTGAATAGGCATAAATACAGACAAGAAACAGAAAGTAGAATGGTAAGCTGCTAAAGGATTAGGGGAGGGGAAAATGAGGAGTTGGTGATCAGTGGGTATAGTTTCAATTTTGCAAGATACAAAAGTTCTAGAGACCCGTTGCACAACAATGTGAATACACTGACACTACTGAACTGTATACCAAAAATGATTAAGATGGCAAATTTTGTTATGTGGATTTTAACATAACTAAAAAAACTTTTTTAAATTTAAAAGGCAAATTTTAAAAAATACCCTAAAATTAACAAATTCTTAAAGACTGAAGGTAGGCAAGCAAAAATACTTAGTATCCCAGAAAGCCCCAGGTGCAAGAACAGTCCACAGTCACTTACCCAGTCTTTGCACGAGCCTCCTCCAAGTACTATGAAAAAAGATAGGGAAAGGAACAGGAGACCCTTGGAAGTGCTGGCATGCCAGTAAGGGTCAGCAACCACTTGGGCAGAAGTGCAGAAACTGGCCCCATCCCAGACACTACTATTAAATAAAACAAAGCCATATGCTACAGAAACTGAAACAATTAATACTCCTGATCCTTCCAAAGTTAGACAGCTGTTAGAAGATGAGAGGAAGATATCTGTCACTGGGAGAGAGTAAGGAGACGCTCTACCTATCCTTCTTCACAGTCAGAGAACAGCATCACTGAGAGAGAAACAGAAATCACCCAACCTGCACTAAACACTAGGTAAAGCCCATCTGCTCCCAGGGTAAGGTAAGGCAGAAAACACACCCAGGCCCAGCATCCTATAGTGAAACAAAAAAGAGGTCAGCCATACTAGTGGAGGGATCAGAAATCTGCCTGCTCAAATATCTGCACTTAAATAAGGCAGGGCTGGGCTACCATAGGGAGAAGGGACAGGAATACTGACAAGTCCCAACTCAGGCTTAGAAATGCACCAATTTGCCTAAGACTGCAGGTAGTATATGATAACTGAGGGCCTCTCCCCCCACACACATACAATCCCACTGAGTTACTGCTGGGGTAAGGATAAAAATACAGAGAGGTCCCCTGTGTCACTGAAGTTCAGGACTGGCTGAAAGTTTACAGTATAACAGAAACATTGAGAAGTCCAAGTCTCACAGAAGACTTAAGGTAACAGTAATGCACTTGTGGAGGAATTTAAAGATTCTGGTGTGATAACAGTTCAATAGTATAAGCAAAGTAAAAACTCAGCACATCTACTGACCAAACTAACTCATCTTGCCACACTCCCCACCAAAGACACTACCACCTTGCAAAATAAAAGGCATGTCTATATCTTGGCATAAAATTATCTCAGTCTCTAATGCTTTTTTGTTCATGTCATGTAGTCAATTAAAAATTACAAGACACAAAACAAAGCAGGAAAAATTACCCATTGTCAGGAGGTAAAGCAGTCAATACAATCAGACCCCAAGACAGTATAGACATTGAAACTATCAAAGACTTTTAAGATAATTATGATTAAAATGTAAAAGAATCTAGAGAAAATAGTAGACAACATGCATAAACAGAGAAATTCAGCAAAGGGGTGGAAACTATTAAAAAGGCATATGAAAATGTTATGGAAATAACTTCATACCAAAGATGAAGAATTTTCACTGAGCTCAAAACAAACTAGACGCAGCAGGAAGAATTAGTAAACTTGAGGATATATCAATAGAAAACACTCAGACTAAAAGTTAAATACATGGGGAAATGATGCAGAGGATCGAAGACCTGGGGGGCAATATCAGGCAGTTTAATGTTCTCATCAATACAGTCCAGAAGAAGAGAGAAAAAAAAAAGGGAAAGAAGGAATATTTGAAAAGATAATGAATACAAATTTGTGAAAAATTAGGAAAAATATTAAGCTACAAATAAAACAGTCTATAGAATCCAAAGCATGATCAGCACAAATGATAACACACCTATATGCACATATTAAAATTGCTAAAAACTAAAATTAAAGAAAAAATCCTGAAAACAGCCAGAGGAAAAAAAGAAACATTACATAGAGAGGAACAGAGATAAGAAAATCAAAGGACATCTCTTCAGAACTATGACAACCAGAGGACAATGGAGCAACATCTTGAAAGTAATGGGAGAAAACTGTCAACCCAGACTTCAATACCCAGATAAAATATTTCAGAAGCAAAGGCAAATAGATTTTTTCAGACAAGCATAAGCTGTGCAAAGTCACAGACAGTAGACCTACACTATAAGAAATACTGAGATAATTTCTTTAAGTAAAATTAATGTGATACATGATAAAAACTTATATATAAACAAAGAAACAACCCTAAAACTGGCAAAATTGTGACTAAATATGAAGCAACACATTTTTTTTCTGATTTTTAGTCTTTTAAAGGTAACTCACTGTTTAAATCAAAAATAGTACTACTAACATATATAAGTAAAATACATGAAGAAAATAGCACAATGAGAGAAAGAAATAGCAGTATGCTGTTGCTAGATTTTGACAGCACACGGAAAGCAGCAAAATATTATTAGAAAGTAGATTGTGAGACGCTGATGTATACTGTTAACCCTAGATAACCACTGAAAATATAAAACAAAGCATTGTAGCTAAAAAGCAAATGGCGGAAATAAACTAGAACAATAAAAAATAATCCAGCCCAAAGAAGGCAAGAAATGAGGGGAAATAGGAGAAAGAAACGAATGTCACAAATAGAAACCACATAGCAAGTTATAGCTAGAAACCCAATTATATAAAAATTATATTACATGTAAACAGTCAAAATACTCCAAATAAAAGTTGGAGATGGTAAAAATGTATTTTAAAAAGTAACACCCAACTATATGTTGTCTACAAGGGAAAAAAGGAATACTATATAATGATAGAGAGGTCAATTCACCAAGAAAATATAACTATCCTAAATGTGCATGCATCTAATAACAGAGCTTCAAAATACATAAAGCAAAAACTGACAGAACCAAAAAAAGGATTAAACAAATTCACAATTGTACTCCTCTCCCAATAACTGAAAGAACAAGGAGTCAAAAAATATCAATAATAACATAGAACACTTGTACTTTTTCAACCAATTTAGCCAAACTGACATTTATGGAATGCTCCACTCAACAATGGTAAGATACATTGTCTTCAATTGTACATGTAATATTCACCAAAACAGACCATATTCTGGCCTAACAGGACAAATCTCCAAAAGTTTTTAAACGATTAAATCATAGAAAATATTTTTTTTCCTAAAAACCAAGGAATTCAACTAGAAATCAGTAACAGAAATATATCAACAAAATCCCCAAATATATGAATACTAAACAACATATCTGTAAATAATCTAGGATCAAAGAGGAAATCACAATGAGAATTAGGAAATATTTTGTATTGAATGAAAACTTAAAATAGCAGTGCTCAGAGTGAAGTTTATAGCTTTATAGCCTTATATAAGAAAAGAAGAAATGTCTCAAATAATACTCTAAGCTTACATCTGAAGAAGCTAGAAAAAAAACAAATTAAACCTGTGACAAACAGAAGAAAATAATGAAGATCAAAGAAAATAATAAAGATCAGCAATAAATGAATTAGAAAACAGAAAAATAAGAGGAAAAAAAAAAAAAGAAACCAAAAGCTGGTTATTTCAAAATATCAATAAAATTTATAAACTTCTATTCATAGTGACCAAGACAAAAAGAGAAAAAATATCATCTCACCCCAATGCAAGTCTGGTACAACATTCAAAAATCAATTCATGCACATCACTATATGAACAGACTGAAAAAGAAAATCACATTATCTCAATAAATATGAACTAGCCAAAAACTTATAAAGTACTTAGAAATAAATTTAAAGAGGAAATGACCATTACAAATAACATATTAAAATATTTTGAAATATAAAAATAAAACATCAGCAAATTGAAGGACATCTATATTCTTAAATCAAGGTGATACAATACTACAAACATTAAAATGTTAATTACCTCAAGATTATATATAGTTTAATGCAATACCAATTAGAATCACAGCAGGGTTTTTATATTATTTTTTGCCCAGGGGAAGTTAAAAAAAAAATAGATAAAATATTCCTTACATATGAACATTATTACAGGTCTGAGAACACCTAAGTATTTTTAAAATAAAAAATCTGGTACTATAGAATATATAAGAACATGAGATATGACAGATATAAATTGGAATTTATATTTTCTGGGAAAAGTACAGATTATCTTGAAAATGCTGCTGATACAATGGTATGGTTATATATCTGAAAGTAAATTAAAGTGGACCCTTTCTCTAATATCATATACAACAATAAATTCCAAATGGATTAAAGATAACAAAATGGAAAGAAAAATTAAATCTAGCTGTAGATTACATGTCTATTTTATCAATGAAGAAACCCTTAAAATAGGACACCATGAAAGAGAAACAAAGAATTGATTATATAAAAACTTAAAATATTATATATCAAAAGATACCTCTTGAACAGGTAAGAGACAAAATATCAGCTTTTTAAAAAGTTATTTGAAATGCAGATGTCAGACAGATGGTTAGTGGCTATAATATATAAAAAATTCACAAAGGACAACAACCAAATAGAAAAAGAAAACGGACAAAGAAAAAGGCAATTCTTAGAACAATTCCAATTTGTCTACACACATAGGAAAAGATGTTCAAAGTCACTAGCAATCAGGAAATACCAATTAAAGTAAAAATGAGATACCACCATACAACTATCAGACTAGAAAACTGTCAACTATTGCCAGTAGAGTTTGAGGAAAAGGGTATTTGCCTGCATTGCTGGTAAAAATGTGAACTGTGATGTCCTTTTCAAATACTGTGGCAACATTTATGAAAACTAAAATCACATGTAAATTTTGAATGGGTAATCCTACCCCTGGGAATCTATCAGAAAAGTATGTCAGGGTGTAGCAATAAAGATATTTATTTCAACATTGTTTCTAGTTTTTGCCACTAAAACCTAAGTATTACCCATCAATAAATGAATGATTGAGTATACTATGGAATAATCATACCTTGGAATACTATGCAACAATATTTTTTTTAATGGATTAGAGCTGTAGCAGCTGTAGAAATCCTATAGAAGGATTTTCCTTAGGCAATACTGGACAAAAAAAGAAAAACGAAAAAAGTTTCAAAACATTAATCCCATTTTTGTAAGTAGTGACCAAAAAAACCTTGCATCTGAGTTCCTAACACTTACAAACATAGATAAAAATATAAACAGACACAAAATAGTTCTGATGACATGTGTTTGGATTAGTGGAATGCTATTGTTGGCTGGAGGAAGAAGGGGAGCTAAATAAAAGAGAAAGAAGTTCACTAAAAATGAATTTTAAAGTCTCCATGCAAATATACCCTCTTTTATCAGAAAGATACACTAGTAAACACTGTCCATGAAGTGAGCATCTGTAAAAACAAAGTTAATTTCCTACAGATTTTCGGTGATATTACTTTGAAAAACTGAAGAATCATAAAAGTAAAAATATATTCACCTTTAAAAACCACAGATACCTGAGTTGATCAGAAACATTACATAATACCTTTAAAATGTATCATACACATCTGATGCTCAATGAATATGCAAAAGATTTTTTGAAAGAAAACTTTAAAATGCACATGCATAAATGGAAAAAAGATTTTCTGATAAGATTAAAAGTACTAAAAGAGACTAAAGCATAAATCTAAAAATATCTAGGTTGGTTTTGGGGTTGTTTTTTTTTTTTTTTTTGGCACATTAAAGATCTAAATGAAGAAAATAAACTAAACCAAATATACTAGCTTAACCCTTCCTTTGGACTTAGCTACACTGCTTCTTTCTTGATCTCCCTATACTTTAACAGAGTCACATTTTATTGCCCTCTGTGTTTTGGGGTTTTTTTTTTTTTTTTTTTTTGGCACATTAAAGATCTAAATGAAGAAAATAAACTAAACCAAATATACTAGCTTAACCCTTCCTTTGGACTTAGCTACACTGCTTCTTTCTTGATCTCCCTATACTTTAACAGAGTCACATTTTATTGCCCTCTGTATTCTCAGCACCTAGCACAAGCCCTGGCACATAGTAAGTGATGAACCATCTCCCTAATTTTCTTCAAAGAATTCAGATGTTGCTAATTGCAAAATCTCTTCCAGGGTTGATTGGGTTGATCTCTCATTTTGAAACGTGCATTTTGAAAAGAGATAAGAATTCATCTGCTATGGTTTGAATGCTTTTGTCCCTCCAAATTCATATGTTGAAATCTGATTCCCAATGGTGTTGGTACTCAGAGGTGGGACACCGGGATTAGTTTCCTTATAGAAGACGCCTGAGGGAGTTTGTTTCCTTTGCTCTTCTGCCCTTCTGCCATATGAGGATGTAGCAAGAAGGTGCCACCTATGAGGAATGGGCCCTCACCAGACGCTGAATCTGCTGGGGCCTTGAACTTCCCAGACTGTGAACAATAAAATTCTATTGTTTATAATTCCCAATCTAAGGTATTTGTTATAGCAGCCTAACGACTGAGACATCATCCAATAATATTCACTGAACATCTAATATGAGCTAGATACTAGAAGGTAGCACCTCTTTTATGCAATGGGGACTTTCAAAGTTTTAGCTTAAGACTAAATGGAAGTTAGAAAGACAGCGGTAGGATGAAATGAAAAAAAAAAAAAAAAAATTCAATGATGTTGCCAGTCAAGGTTCTAGTTCTGACTTTGCCACCTTCTAGTTATTTTACCCCCTGTTGACTTTAATACTTATTAATAAAATGGGTAACATGTGTCCAATCTATGTTATCAGAAACTAAAACCACACTGAACCACCAAGCACTAAGCAATTTTTGTGTTAGCCCAATACCCAAGTATTCTATATTGTCTTAATTACCAAGGTATTTATAAATGAAACACAAGGTAACTGCTTCAGCCTAGGACCTTGGTACTGTCCCATCATACTCAATGGAGTGTTCAGTATACAATAAGAATGAATCCTTTGTATAGACTCATTAAGAATTCATTTCTCTCCTATTACATATCTCTCTAAGTGAAATACTTTGTGTCTGATGAAGTTTCCTGTATTTATACCTAAAGCAGGAGAGCTAATGCACATTCCAAAGATGACTTCCATCTTTAAAGCTTGAAATATCCACCCGCTTTAAAGTTTCTTTCCAAATATCCCTTCAAGCAACACCTCTGATAAATTTTATAGCAGGTCATAGTTAATTGCAATTTGTTTTTCCATCTAGTGTTCTTATCTTATAAAAATTCTTACTCCTACATTTAAAATTTTTTTGGTGAAGGTTAAAATTCATATCACGTAAAAATAAAATAATATACATCAGATCCCTTCAACAATATGAAAGAACTTCATTAGATAGCTTCATGTAAAGTGTGATTATTTAAATTGTATTAATCAGTCCTCATTATTACTTTTGGTTTGCTTTTATAGCCCAAATAAGCCTTCTCTAAACTCATTATAACACTATGCCCTACTGGCCAAGAACATCCTAGGATCTATTTTTGGAAAAGAAAATTTTCTGGTGATACAGTAAATGATAGAAGTTTGCCAAAACTCCATACAGCTATTAGCTTTAAAAGATAACAGAAAAAGTGGGTGGGAAATCACCACAGCTGCCAAAATATGTTTTTAATTTTCATTCATCCATTTGCAGGTTTGCTTCTTCTTGTCTACAGAAAAGCAAACTTCTTCCATAAAGGATCTTTGCTGTATATCTACTAAAATTTTGAAATCGTTGATTTCCCAGATAGAAACAATGTTTTCCCATGTGCTTTGTTTAAGCAACTAACAGCACTTGGCTCGCTTATCACAACTTACTTTGTACTATAATTTCCTACATGAGTCTAACCTCCTCTTCTTGATTTACAGCCCATTAATGATAAAGTCCTACCCATTTTCACATGTAGTTCCTTATATGAGGGTACTTCAAAAAGTTCCTGGAAAGATTCCTACTACTTTGTAATTCTATTTCTCCATGAACTTTGTGAAGTATCCTTGTACATAGAAGGAGCTAAAAAAGTATAGGTCAAATGGGTAAGTGAAGCACTTTTTATAAAGATAATAGTTTTTATTACTTTTATTATGCCTCCAACTTTAACAACTTTATCCAGTAGCAGAATGGACATTAGCCAGAATTTATTGGTCTACTATTACCACTATCATGGAACATCCTGCAGCAGTTTCCTTCTAAAATAACTTTTTGGATTAGGTCTCATAATTTTAGTATATACATGAGCAAACATATCAGCAAACACAGAATTGGCTTCTGTGTTGAAGTAAATGTTGTAATGAATGTATTCTAATAAGTGTAGTATGTCAATATAATCAATAATTTAAAAAATAATCCAGCCTCTAAACAACATTTCTTTGTATAATACTCCCACTTTCACTCTATTCTACAACAAGGATAAGTTGGGGATATTATATATAATGCTGAAGGGAGATCAGAGTAACACAAAGGGAAAGTTAAAAGGGATTTCTAGGGTTCAAATCTCTGCTTCAAAGCTAACTGGCTATTGCCCATGATTACAGTACTTAACTTAGCTGAAAATCAGTTTCCACACCTATAAAATAGAAATCATAATATAGTACATATTGTAAAACAGAAATAATACACATAGTATTTATGTACTATATGTTATATTATCATGATATATGATACATAGCATATTGTCTGATCTATATGATAAACATATGATATATATTATATGATACAAATATTGTGTGTAAAATAAAGGAATCTCATATTTTTATATGTAATGCATTCCTAAAAGCTTGTACTAAACTCAAATACATAAAAGTCAAGGGATCAGACATATTTTAAAGGCAAACTATTCCCTCTGATAAAAGGAAATATACAAAATCTGTAATTAAATAAATCTATTAAATAGTCATTAAAATATCTGTATAGCATTTTGTATGTATGTAATTTTATTATTTTTCACAATTCATCAGCTTAACTCCATTAAGCACTTTCAATAAAGATTCGTCATTTTCAACACACCTAATGATTACTGCCTGAATTGTATATCAAGGTAATAAAACTTGTTTCTCATAACTAGAAGCAGAACTTTCATTTTCCCCTTTTGTCTATTCATTTTGTTAAGATAAGAAAGGTAAAAAGCAATAAACTTTTCAAATAATTTTTGAAATTATTGCCAAAAGTGGCAAAGTCAAAGGGGAAGGGGGCCTGTTACTTTGCAAGACAACACCATCACACAGTAGCTCAAAAAAATGCATTCACCAAATGATGCTCATAGTTCAAAATGCAGTGCACAAAAGGCACTTTAAGGGTTACCACCTATAGTATTCCATGTGCCAATTATTTGAAAGTCAACTACACAAAAGCTAACGGCTACCAGTACCCGTTTACTAAAGAGTATATATTAAATAAGGTAACACATGAAAAGCCCAGTGCCTAATATCTGCATTATAGTAGCTGCACAATAAAGAGTAGCTATTTCATTGTGTAGCTGAAAAGTTCTATATGTGCAAAGTTCTATACTTGATGCTTTACACGCATTTTAATCTTTAAAACCATTCTGCAACATTGACGTTACTGGTTCTTGTTTTTGTTTTTACTTACCAATGATTAAACTGAGACTTGGAGAATTAACGCCCAGTTGGATCGCTAAAAACTGGTTAGTTTGATGTTTCAAATCCAGCAGTGTTTGATTCTGTTACAAGGCTTATTTTTGCAACAACAACAAAAATTTTTCAGGAAAATATGATGAACTGGGGAATGGCAGATAGAGTTGAATATATTTAGCTAGAGATGGATGACTTAGGTAGGAAGACCATGATAGTGGCTTTTAGCTATTGAAAGGACAGTCACACAGACTGCATAGTGACTATTTCTCAATTTGTTCTTTCAATGAGTATTTTAGAACACTTACTATATATCAGGCACTGTGTTAGGCACTGCATTAGATGCCAATAAATTAACTAAAGAAGAAGATTCATTTGCTGCTCTCAAGGAGCTTATTACTGGGAGAGAACAATACAAATCAACAAGCAATTAACACCAAAAGAAATAGTGTGTGCTATGGGGCCAGAGAATACAGATTGGAATCCCGCAGATTCTTATAGCAGAGGATGACAAGTAAGAGTCCCACAGAAAGTGATGTTGACGTTTACAACGACAGCTGTAACATGAACAGGAATCAGGCAAGTTGTACTTACCTGTGACATGGAAAGCATGTGAGTTACACTGATGAGTTTGAGTCTGTTTCTTTGCTCTTTCAAGAATATAGTGTTTAGGCAGAATGTGAGAAAAAAAAATTTTCTTGTTTTAACTGGAGAAAATGCAGCTGGGGAGTAATCATGTAAACTAATATTGTTCTTAATTTTCCCAAATTCGTATGTGCAATGAAATGTACATGGTGGAAAAATGCGTGACTATAAATATGCGTTCAGTAAATTTTCAAATAACCATGAAAGATCCCTATCATCTACCTTTCTTTATTGTACACTTAGTATATTAGTCAAGAACAACATATGTTGTGTTGCAACAATGTTTGAGCCTAGCCAAGTGACTTTAAGCCATAAATCAGGCATAGCTTAATCAACAGAATCTTGGCTTAACTGGGGATTTGCAGTTCAATATATTGTTCTAAATTAAAGTACATCACAAATTTAATGATTCTATTAAAAAAATTAAGGGCATTTTTAATGACCAGTTGATAGAAGCTTCAGTGGACTCATTAAAGAAGTAGCCTGCAGGTTTTCAATCTCTAAATAATCACTGTTGATTTTATTCTCAGTTTTCTATCAATGATCATGTGAACTACATTTTTATGTATTTCTTTCCTTTTGAAAAACTGAGATACTTCACCCACGTTATATCAATGGTAATAAGAACTTTTATACCAGCTACATTAAAACTTTTTAAGAGCGACTCTCTCAAGGTCACAGAGCAAATCTCTGGTGAGACAGGGATGGAATTCATGACCTTTGACTGCCAGAATTTTTCTACCCACACTCGGAAATTCCGTCTCCATAAGTGTAATTTATATGCTCACTTTGAGAATCTGGAAAGTTCATCCCTTTTGGGAAGGGGGGCAGGGTGGGGAGGTTGGGGGAGGGAGGGAGTGGTTTTCCTGTCAAATCAGTTACCACACCAGTACTTTATAGTTTACACAGTGACTTGTACCCACAGTACCTCACTTAACTCTCACCACAGCCCTATATACTACATACTATTTTTTCCATTTTATAGACTCAGAGAGGTTAAGAAATCTGACCAAGGTCATCCAAAGTTAGTAAGCAAGAGAGCCAGACTCAGACTGAGATATTTCTGCCACTGAAATTAGTTGATTCCAGGATGTATAACCTTAGAGGACACCTGATTATGAAATGAATAAAGGTTTTCTTTACAGTTTTTTTTTTTCTTTTTTACAATGTTTTATCTTGGTTGCCATTTAGGTTTATTTTCTTTGAGGCAAGGTTGTTTTCATATTTCATATGAATTAGCTTATTAACCTCAAAATGTGAATAGCAATACTAAACAAAGAATTTGAAAAAATGACTGTTTTTCCCCTTTTGCATACACTCCTGTGTGTGTGCCTTTTTACTATAATTCTTGGTCAAAATGTGTATGGTTAGAGGAGTATATACCAATATAAGCTAGAGAATGTAAAAACACACATGCATAAATATAAATACTAAACATATAATACATATATACACACAAAGTAGTGAATATTTATGTATATATAGTACATACATACACATCATGCCAGGATTTACTGTGAAAAGCCACATACACTGAAAAGCATGGTGAATGTCACACTTGGGACGAAATTCCTGGCTGTCAGAGTCAGGAGGTAGTAATCACGACAGTTTCCGTAGCCTTTGAAGGGGGTGGGAAAACTATCCTAAAGATCTCAATTTTTTTCCTTCTCACCTTCCATGCAGCAATACAGCTGCAAGAGATTTCTACTACTCCCTAGATAGCAATACTCTTTGGACCAGTCATTACAGTAATAAATATTTAAAAATATAAGCTATGAGATTAGCAACAAAAGAAAAGTATGACTTCAAGTTGAAAAAACAAAACAAACAAAAACAAACCAGGAAGAAACATCATACCAGAGCAGAATTCTTTGGTGAATATACTGTAATCTACTACCAGAACAAAACAAATTCTTATAGAGCAATATGACTACTCAAGTAGCCACTTTATGACAATAAACACCCAAAACCGAAAAATCCTTTTGTAACATAATTACTGAAAATATAGAGAGAAAGTAACCATTTAATCCACAGCATGTGTTCTCTACCACAAGAATTCAATAGCTGACATCAGAGGGGGTGTGGCTGGTCTAGGCCCTGAAAATGAATTCTGGCTCGTTGAAGTCAGACAGCTCTCCAGCTGGGCCTAGGATCTAGAAACCAGGCAGGTCTGACAGAGCCTAAGGCTGCTGACCTTCTGGGCAAAGGGCAAAGCCCATCTGTTACTTGCATTTTACTTTTGGGAGGAGTGGTTGTGGTAGATGAATTAAAGCTGTGGTCTTAGGGTGTTGCAGGTGATTTAATTTTAATATTTTTACCCTTGCATTTCGTACACACAGCTTTCAGTTTTTAAGCGTGTAACTTGTAGGCTGAAAAATAAGTTTGAATTAAAAAAGGAAAATAAACGAACACTGGGCAAAAATAGATATTTTCAGTCTACTCTCATATGCTATTTTCAAAACATAAATAACATAGCTATTTCAGGAATTATTTACAAAAATTAAAGTTGTTCTCTAAACAAAAAAGATAATGATGGTGTAGATTTTGAATAAAACTTGAGATTTTTAGCTCTTGTTCAGTAATCAACATGAAAGCACAAGTGGGTAAACTTATTTACACGAAAAAAGAATAACTTTTCAAATGAGTTTGTTCCATTACTAGTATTGTGCAACTATCTTGTATTAATACACAAACTATCCACAGCAAAATTTACAAACTTGACATTCTAGGTTTGTTTTTCTCACTATATAAAGAAAACGAACCATTTGACCCACAAATTGTGATTATTCTAATGTTACTTAGTTTGCATAAATATGAAATTCCATGCTTTCCATTTTGTATGACAGATCCAGATCTTTATATGTTCAACTATTTAACAATATCACCTCACTGGGTAAGGTTACTCAAAACTCTAGACTAACCAACACTGGCCTGAATTCAAGATGCCCTCAGCATCAGCGTGGAGGCCTAAGCACTTAAGTTGTCTTCGCAGAAGTAAAACACACATATATTTAAGACCAAATTATTTCATTAAGTTGATAACAGCCTGCTTCGTGATATAACATCTAAAACTCACTCTGAGGCTGTTAAAGTTCATGCTTCCCTTCATAGGAGGCTGGGAAGAAATCCCTGAGCAACATTTTTTTTTTTTTTTTTACATGACCAGAACACTATGGGTATTATCAGCCTGATGCATGCTCTCAGGAATGAACGTCAAGCATCCTGATTTGTTCTCCCCTTGGCCTGGGGAGAGTGCACGCACTAGTGTTTGCAGTCCCTTCCCCCGTGGTGCACACATAGGCTGCAGCTGTAGTAAACAACCACCAGCCAAGAGTTGCTAAGGTCAAGGTCTCAGATGCTATACCAGGACCATTTCCTCCCAAATGACATTCATTTATTGAAAAGGAACTTTCCAAAGGGGAAAAATATGAAAGGATCATTAGCACAATTTTCATTCAATACATAGTAATAAAAAACATTCCAACATAAAGTTTAGTGACTGGAGTTTCTTTTAAATATGCATTATTAAGTCATAAATAGCCGAAGGATTGCAAAAATAAACAAACCCCTCATGTTTTGCTTAACCTGACACAGCTAATTTAGTTATACAGTTTTAATTCATAAATTACAAAAATTTGATGTAAAAACATCCCAAATTTTACTAATTTAAGTATATTTCACAATACTTATGAATTGATACGATAATAAGCCTCTTTCCTAAAAGTACATCACAAATTTCTGCCAATTCTTATATGTTCGTATTGCTGCCTCCCCAACGCAAAGGAGCTTAATATATTCAATCTTCTACTATCAAGCCTGAACAGGCTGCAGCGATAAAGATGTAATTTATGCAACTGAAATGTTTGTCCTTCAACATCCTATTTCTACTAAAATTCTACAATAAAAACATTTCTAGTCTAAAAGTATACCCCTTTAACGTAACCAATTTCTATCAGTTTTAAAAGCTGTAAACAACATACGAATGAGGTGTGCGAATAGCGCAACCAGCCTTTTTGCCTTTTGGCGGGGGGTGGGTGGGGGGTGTTCCACTTTTAATTAAATGCCAATTCTAAAAGCGTTTCTTAGAAGATGGTAGGCACCCACTCTTCTAAGTGACCACTCCTATTCCCATCACAAGCTGCTGCTTGCTAAAAGCCACCAAATTTATTTCAAAGCATTTACTTATCTAAACAACTCTATCCTCCACTAAGAAAAGGGCATGAAGGCGTCGAGGTGGATTTGCAGAATGACGTGTATTTGATTGGCAGATGTCTACCGAAGCAACTAGATGCACATGCACTACATGTAAATAGAGCTGCTCGTCTCTGGTGTTACAGGGAAACAGAATATTAATGCTGATTTAAAATAAAATATCCGAGTGTTCGGCCGAGAATTCTATTAGCCAGTGGAATTATTTAAAACAATCCATATAGAACGATACTTAAGCCATCTGTACAGTTAAATTAGAGAGCTGACAATATTAACCACACAAACTGTTTATCCAGATTACACATTCCGTTGTACTAATAGTCTTTAACTCAACACAGTCAGCTTTTATCAGCTGAATTAAGGCTATTACTATTAAAGCATGCAAAACTCGAGGAGCAGGGTGAAGGGGGTTGGGAAGCTGCAGGACATATAACAAAGGAATGGGTACTTTTTCCAAGCATTTGCCTCAAATGCACTTCGAAACAAAACTGTTGAGTGCACCCCACCCTTTTCCCCAAAGATAAAAGTTTTCAAAGTTGTAGTTGGCAGTTCTCTACCCAACAAAAGCAGAATTGATTCTCCCCGTAGGGGAGCATCTAGCACGAACACCAACTAATGTCGCGGAGGTCAAGTCTGAGCCCTCAGAGCGAGCTTGCAAGGCAAGAAGTGGCTCCCAGGCCGGCTCCGCGGGCTTCCCGGCCCGGGTGGACGTGCAAAGTTGCCCCTTGTCAACTCCGGCCAGGTCCCCAGTAATTGAAAATAACAGCCACGGGCCAGCCCCTGGCTACTTCCATGGACCAGGCACTGTAGCAAGTGACAGTTACACATCATTACGACCACAGACAATAATGAATGTAGCACCAGGACCACTATTCATGCCAGCGGTGTCATCGCCGCCTTAACCCCTTCCCCTCCACTCTCTCCAGCGCGCACACGGCCCCGGTGCGACAGCTATTCATCGCACCGCGCTATTCCTGGGGGCCAGCTACTTCCGTGAGCCCCCACCCCGACCCCCCCAATTCAGCCCTGGGGTTTTATTTCTCATTCTTGGCAACTGTCAGGCAAACACTGCAACCAATAATCCCACTAGGGGTAGAAAAACATTTGCTTAATTCACGTTACTTGATAAGTTATTTTAAAAAAAAAATTAGGGGAGGGGGAAAAAGAAACCTCCTCCTTTCTTCTCCACGAATCCGACCGACGTTACTTGCTTGGCACAGCATCGCCCTTCCGCGGCCCCCTCCGCTTCCCAACACTTTCCCCCTTTAAGAACACAGACCAACCAAAATGATTTAACTTGAGCAGATGACAGAAGGAAAAGAAAACATGTTAAGAGATAGACGGTCTGATTTGGGATGGCAAAAAAAAAAAGAGAGAGAGAGAGAAAGGAGGGGGTTGTTTATTTTGATAAGAAACGGAATCGGCACAGACCTGAACAGAAGCTGCAGAGCAGGAGAAATTGTTTTCTTTCCCTCACACAGAGTCCCCCTCTATCTCTCTCTCTCCCTTTCTCTCTCACACACGCGCGCGCGCACACACTCACTCTCTGGCGCGCACACACACACACACACACACAGCGTCACCCGCGCACACTCACACGCACAAGCAGAGCCTCTCAGCTGCTCTCTGCAGTTCTCAGGAAATGAATGGGGGGCAACCCAGGGAACTGTTGTACTTGCAAATGACTTACCCGGATCACATGATGCGCTAAATGTAGGGTGGGAAGCCCAATTCCGGATCACATGATGCGCTAAATGTAGGGTGGGCCGGTGGGTGGAGGCTGCCTAGACGCGAGCCCCGGTCTAGGGTGGGGAGCCTTGCCAGGCCCGCATCGAATTACCCCGGGGCCCAGCCGAGGGGGTTGCTAGACGCCGCTTCTCCTGCCTTGCAGCCCGCAGCTCAGGAAACCGGAGAGGCGCGGGGGGTGGGGCGTGGTGGGGTGAGGTTGGGGGGGGGTGAAAACACCAAACCCCCAAACAAAAGA
>NW_007726626.1:168560-179230 GCF_000696425.1 Galeopterus variegatus | reverse complement strand
ACACCAAACACCGCGGCGGGGCGGAAGCGGCCGGGCGGGCGGGGAGCTCCGGCGACTGCGTGCGCCGCTTTCTCGCCAGCCTAGGTGAGCGCCCCGGCCCTGCCCCCCTGAGCCCGCTCTGCGTGGGAACCCGCCCCGGCGGTGGGAAGGCCGGGGAGGGAAGTTTGTTCCAGGAGAGAAAGCCGTGCAGTCCTGTGGGCTGAGGCGGGGTGGGAAGAGGAGCCAGGAGAGGCCGCGAAACAGGAAATGAGAGCGGAGGGACCAAGCCAGGAGAGCCGGCTGCCACGCTTGGGTGGCACGGTGGCATTTTCCAGACACTTCTTAAGGAACACAAAGGCAGTGTCCTGCTAGCTGCGTTCGTCTCCTGCCACATTTTGAGTAAGAGGAAAATGGCCAAGGTGGTCCAGCCTGGAGGAGGAGTGGCACAGCCCGTGCTAGTCCTGACCGGATGAATCAGCGGGCCTGCGGCGTCTTAGCAACAAAACAGGGTTGAGAGGAGGGCTCAGTCCTGGTCTCAGGGTTCTCGAGGAGAGCTAAGTCTGAAAGTGTCTGAAAAATATGGAGCACTCCTCAAGCCAAGTAGCCTCAGACGGGACAGCAGTGGGAGCGGGAAGGATGGAAGCCCACGTGTGAAGACACGGGTGCGGCGAGGGACTCAGGAGTCCCCAAGGGAAAGGGGACCTGCAGGCGGAGGGGCCCGTCGCTGGGGTGGGGTTGCTGCTCCTGGGAAAGTAGCCGCGGACCCCACCCCCTGGTCTGATCCTGGGCATGGAGAGCCTTTTACACTCCACTGCATCCGGCCAGAAACAAGGCAAAAAGACAAGTTTGAAAAACGGTAGAATGTCAACACATGCGCAGTATTTAAATGAAAAACTTGCCTCTACTAGAATCACTGTGAAGTTTCCCTTTAGGTGGGGCAGGGAGAGGCAGAGTGCGAAGGAAGTGAGTTTGACTGTAAGGGTGGAAGGATGCTGTAAGAAATTATGTCATCGTGGCAGTTCTTGTGCTAACAGCTCTTTCTCAGAGTGAGCTGAGTGGCGGACAGACCATAAATGTATTCTATAGCGAGTGCTTCTGCACATGGTGAAGCAAACTGTGCTCCCTTCCTGTGGCAACAGCCACGGGCATGTTAATAGAATGATGAAAGATAGAAAATAAACTGCAAGAATCCATTCCAGAGGGATAAGCGAATTAAGGGTAGGTCAAGATTAATATCTAGAGTCTGTATAGCAAGTGTGGTTTAAAGAAGGAGGTTCATCAAGTATTAGAAAAAATGCTTGCAGATTTTTTTAAAAATGTTGACATAAGAAGGAATAAAATGTTAAATTAAGGCAACTTCCCGTTTATAAAAAAAAAGGAAAAGAGAAAGAAAAAAAATACATGTTCACAACGGAGAGTCACTTTGTGTGAACTGAGAATGGGTGTGGAAGAGCAAAAACAATGAAAGAATAAAAAAGCATGGATATTATTGGGAGCGAGATTACTAGGAAAGTGTGCGTGTGTGTATAGGTGTGTGTACACAGGGATACATTTACAAATCAGTTCATAAAATTATGTCTCCATATAGAACTTCAATTTAAATGAAAGTAGTGAAAAACTACACTACCCTGGCAAAGATGTGTGCATTTTTTTATGTTTAGATCTTTCTACTTTCTACCTCCATGTGTGTGCAGAGATGTGAGCAATCAGCAAATGTAAAGAGGGCAAAATTATTTTACTATGAATGTGTAATTCTGACCATGTCAAAGAATGTGTAGAGAGAAGTTACAGAACCATAGAATTCCAGGGTTAAAAGTATGCAATTCAGTCCTATATGATGCTTTAATTCTGCTTAACACCAAGATGATTTAGGTCAAAGATGATCCATTTCACTAACTCTATGTTGGTATTTCTAAAAGTTAACAGAGAGATTCGTATTATCTCTTAATTCTACTTTTCCACGAACTTTCTGAAGGACCTTCATGCATACTTCATTTACTTAGTCTTTATTATCACAATAACCAAAGGAAGAATGAATTAATAAAGAAGGGAAGGTTTGGTACTCTGAATTTTTTATACATAATACAGGTATTGGAATTCTTTTACCTAACACAATGTCCATAAAAGAAAAGAGCACACCAAACACCCCTAGAGGAGATAATATGTATAATTCAATATGCAGGTTATAGCAAAACTTACAACTAGAGATTTTAAGTTGTTAGAGTAAATGTTACCTACCCATAAACTTTTTATCAGATCCTGCACTTAACCAGTGGTGAAGCTATGTTTGAAAAATGAGTGTCAGTGGTAGAGAAATCTTTTACAGTGGTAAGAATATTACCTGTACTACACCCTAATTCCTCTAAAGTAAAGACTCTCTTCAGTATCTATATACATTGCAAGTTCTTAAGCCTTTGGATTAGTGAAGTCAAAGATTGCATGGATGATTTAACAGTAATATAATTCTAGTTGGGGGTAGGGAAAAGTGGAGTCCATTTTCAGAAGTAAAAAGCTGTGTTGAAAGATTAGAATTAACTAAAAGTGAAAATAAATGTGACTCCTGGAGCTCTAAATAAATTTTAAAATATAGTCCTGATTTTTCCTAGGGCCAAAAGTGAAAGTGTACTGTTAAGTTTTCAATGGCTATATTTTTCATGTGTTGTATTTTGGAAATAATGTGTAGCAAAAGGGAATTTTCCTGTTCAAGTATGAGAAAGGCATGTAAAAGCCTTAATACAAATTCAAACAGTTGGTGGTATTATGTTATTACATGGTAAACAACATGTTTTGATTTGGGTGAGGAGCTGTCTGAAAATTAGAGAAAAAATGCCATTTCATAACTTTGTTCTGGTGTGGTCAATGGTTTTTGGTTTTTCTAGTTTAAATATCTTTATCACGTCTTTGGATGTGTCTCCTCTCTTCCATGTTCCTCTAGTCACTCATTCAGTGCTTTTGTAGCCTCACCTCCACTGTCATATCTCCCCATCCCTTGACTCTGCCCCTCTGGCCCCTCCTACCCTCAGATCCATTCCACCCTTCCCACAGCAAAGCCTTCATAATAGCACACCCACATTTACAAACCCAAATTGTCACAAATTAGTTTTAGTATAATACCTTGAAACACAAGGGCCCCTTTCTAGCCCATGCAGACAACTTGCCATGCCTCATCCATCCTGGAGGTCTTCACTCTTCCTGATAGCTCTCCTCTGCCTCCTCCTGTCCAATCCTCCAAAAATGATTCCATGATACCCCACACATATACATATCCCGTCCCCTCACCAAAAAATAATCATTCCCTTCTTGGGGCTTCCTTTGGTATAATGGAAAGAGTGCCTAAGCCACTGACTAGCTGATTTTAATCTTTTTTTACTGATTCTCAATGTTTTCCATCTACTTAAATAATATTTCCCTCACAATGAAGGATTAACATTTATTAGTTGCTTACCTAGGCCAGTGTGAGATATATTGGCCCAAGCAGGTGTCGAGTAAATCTTGATTCCCTCATTTTTGCTCAAGGTACTTCCTGCTTCCATTAAATATTGTTGGCTCGCCTATTGTGTAAAGTCATATGTTGCTTAACAACAGGGATATGTACTGAGAAAGGCATCGTTAGGTAATTTCATCTTTGTGCTAACATCATAGAGTGTACTTGCACAAACCTAGATGGTATAGCCTCCTGCACATCTAGGCTGTATGGTATAGCCTGTTGCTCCTGTGACGCTAATCTTAAGGAACCATCATTGTATGTGCAGTTCAGTCTGTTGACCAAAATATTCTTACGTGGAGCATAACTGTACGTGTAACACTTTGAGAACAAGAGCTACACCTTAAACACCTAGTTAGACTTTCTTTTACCCCCACACTGTGTTGCACATAGTAGGTGATTAATGAATACTTGTTGAATCAAGGAAGCAATTATGGCATATAAAATTAGAATAACATACCTTAAAATACAATTTAGAAGAAAGCTTGAGTTTCCACTCGAGTGCACATATTGAAAATAACAAAACTCTGGAATGTGTTGATATATACGCTTTGAACATTAATTCTGGCAACATTTGTCAGGCAACTTTACATTTTTTAAATTGAGGAACTTAAGTTGGTTTGGAACATTTTTACTTAATTTTATTGTCCCTTTTATATTTAATCATTTTAAATTATTCACTCAATTATACTACTCTTCATTCTTATTAGAATTATATTGCATTACACTGTATTAAATAAAAATTCAATTTTTCAATACCAGAAGGAAAATTCACAGCAAATTTGTTTTAAAAACTGACACTTTGCAAGTGTTTAGGTTATAAACATTGGAGCCATAATGTAATAAACAGAAATAATCTGCATTTTAAAATATAATAAATTGAGGCATTTGAGATTTGAACTATAGCTATCCTTGCTTTTTAAATTTTACAAATACAAATACTACCCTCATGGAAATAATCTAATTCAGTTGAAGTATCTATAGTTTACAAAATACCACTTTAATTTCATGCTACGTACAAGGCACCAACCTAGCTATTATAGGTATATGAAGATGAACTTAGATAAAACTAATGAATAACTATAGCATGAGGTACATTTAAAATACTCTAGTTGAAGTTATATCTGCTTGGAAACATTTAGAAAACCTTGTGGAGAAGGTTACACTTAAAAGAATCTCCAAAAGATGGATAAGTTATTTTTATTTCTTAATAATATGAAATATGGCATGTAAAATAATATATATCATGCACATGTTAAGGTAAAATAGAATGTTTCTAGTACTCTCTAAGCCCCTCACTGCAGTCATCCCAGTTGTATCCCTCTCCTGTCCCTACAGGGTAACTACTTTCTGACCTGGGGCTTATCATTCTTTTGCAATTTTTTCTTAATATTTTGATCTTGTCATAAAGTCTTCATAATCATTATTTTTTCCTAACATTGGATTGCCTTTATTTATTTAACTTATTATCCACACCATGTTAAAAATTTTTTCCAGATTTTTGCAATTGTACTTACATTATAATGAACATCTTAGTTTCTTCCCTGTAAAATCAATATTTCCTATAGTTTCCCTTAGATTGTGTTACTGAAACAGAGAATATGAATTTGTTTTTACTATTCTAGAAACATACTGTCAAATTATTTTTCAAAAGAATTTTAGCTGTTTACAATGCCACCATCGTATTTGAGAGTGCCATTTTCCCTGTGTGCTTACTAGTGTTGGGTGATGGTTTGAAATAAAAAAATCTTGAGTTGGTAAACAAAAATGATTGAATTTTATTTCTTAGATGAGTAAAAATGGAACTCTGGGAATATAAATGAGACATTGGTGGGTGGGATGCTTGGGCTGAGTAGAACTGCTATCGTCATAGCCAGCCTGAGAGATCATGAGAGTCTGAAGTCAACCGACTATGATAGGAAATGAAGGTTGGAACAGCTGTGAAAGACATTACAAATTTAGACTCAAGTTCAGCAACTTGTTATTTTGGAGGAGGGGTACAGGGGAAAGAGAATAGGAAACTGTCTCATATTTCAAGCCTTAGTTCAGGAGGATTAGTTTGTTTTTAGTTTTAATAAATTTGGGAGTCATCTAAATAAATAATTGGTTCTCCCATAGTTGAGGCTAAAATAAATTAGATAGCTCATAGAGAAGAATGGAAAAAAGAAGTGGAATCTGGTCAAACAATTGGGAATGAAATAAAATGAAAGTAGGAAATGCAGAAAGGAGGAAGGAAGGGAGGAAGGGAAGAAGATTGCAGTATCCATTAGTATTGTTTTCACCTGCAAACAACAGAAAAGCTAATGACAGCTTTAGATATATACCTTTTTGTCCACCTCTTGCAATGAAAGAAGTCCAGAGGTAGACAGTCACAGTTCAAGACTGCACAGCTGTTCTCTTATGCCCCAAAGCCTCAAGCTCATTTTACTTTCCTGCTCCCCTTCTTAAAGTGTAGCTTTTCTACCCCCTCTATAGTAGGAAGAAGAAAAAAAAGAGCAAAGACCAAGTCTATTCTTTTTAGAAAGCTTTCCAGAAGCCTCCCCCATATATCAGCTTATATTTCACTGGCCAGCACTGGGTTATATGGCTTCCTGAGACCAATCCCAGAAAAACAGACATGGAGAAGGGCCCCTTGGATGGAATTTGGGACAACCAACTGATAGTGCCTGCCTTTTTGCTATATAATTTTGCATGTTTTAGTCTTAAATTGCATTCTATTGTATTACTGAGGCTCTCCATTGAATTTTTGCTGGCAGACAGCTAAGAACACAAAAACATACCAAAGGCTTACAAGTTATCCACACCATCACTGTTAGGACATCAATTCATAAGTTACAAAATAAAAATTTTTTTTCCATGATGTTTCTTAACATTTATGTTCCACATGATGTGGTCACAAAGTCATTAAAGTACACAAACCATAATGTAGCCAATTTTAAATTAATCCATGTGTGATTTACCTAAGGCAAAATGTGAATCCCAGCTTAGCTCCACCCAGTTACACAGTCTGGTTATGGCTCATCTTTCCACTCCATCGATTAACAAGTCTTTGAGAAATGAAGATTAATTTTTAAAAGTTGGATAAGCAAGGGACAGTTAGAAAGGTAAATCTGTGCCTCCCAAAATTTGCATTTGCATTTTATATTAAAATGTTAGTGAGGCAGCAGTGTAAAAGCTTGTGCCTGAGAACCGGGAAGACAAACTGATTCTGGATTTTATCACTCGATCGTGTGATCTTTGACAGATTGCTCAATTTTTCTTGGTTTCAGTTTTCCTCCCTGTACATCTGGGTTGGCACCTTCTTTACAAGAATGCGAAGAATGAATGGGGTCTTACATACCTTCCCCTGAAAGACTGTAAGCTGTATGAGACATGGAGAGAATTGTGTCTGACCACTTCTCAGTTATGTCACCTGTGCCTAACTCAGCACCCAACATACAATAAGTCCTCAGAACTTTTTGATGGAAGAATGAAAGCAACTTCTGAAGTGCCTGGCATATTGTGGGTGCCCTATAATTATTTATTTTCCTTTTGTATTACCTAGCTCTGTTAGCTTCTTTAATACAAATAGTTTGCTTGTTATTAAAGTGCACATAAATATAGTCGCCTACTAGAATAACAGAGATGATTGTCAAGAAAAATAATCTAAAGGAACATAAGGTTTCTATATTTTAGTTCAGTAAAATGTTTGGATCCAGTTAATTCAATTTGTAAAAATTAGTGTTTTGCTAGATTTTGGCATGCATCTGTTTTAACTGATCCATCTTCCAAGTTAGAATACATATATAGTTAAAATAAAATATATATATATATATATATATATATATATATATATCTTATTTTAAAATAGACTCAATAAAGAACTTTTCTTTTGTTTACTCATTCCTTCCTTTTTTCCTTCTTTTCTTCCTTTTATTCTTTGTCTCTCTTTTTACTTTCTTTTTAAGTGGGGATAAATTGTAGGTAATTTACCCATGAAGACTTAGGTTTCCAATTCTTATTTTTATTCAGTTCACAAATTAGGTTTTTGAACCTTTTATGCAGAATTCAAATACAATTCCATTCTCAATTCCAGATAAAAATAGCCGTGGCAAATAAAGGAAAATTGCTGTAGAACAAACAAAAACCTTTCATAAAACAATCCTAAATGTCACTTCCTCTTTTTTAAACTGACATTTATTAATTGTTTACTATGTGCCACACACTCAAAGCATTTTGCTATAATTACTTAATCTTCAAAGAAATCCTATGAAGCTCTATATTGTTTTTTTTGTTAACTTCCTCAGGGTGAGCCTCAGCAGACTATTGCAAGTTGCAAAACCCACAGCACTACGGATCCTTCTTCCATTTTATCTTTCTTTATGTGGCACTCATTGCCATCTAATATACTATATTGTTGTTGTGTACAGTCTCTCTACACCTCCACTACCTCCTCTACAGTAGAGTTCCACAAAGGCAGAGGATTTTTCCATCATGTTCATTGCTATATAGCCCATTGTGTGGGAAATTGCCTGGCATGTAGTAGGCACTCAATAAATATTTGTGAATCGACAAATTCCCATTGCAGATGAGGAAACTGAGGTATCTGATGCTTTCATGTCATATTGTTTTTGAAAATGTAAGAATTTTATACAATTTGTCATTAATTGTTATGATGTAAATCATTTCCATATGTCACTTGTTGCAATGAAAGAGTTCAATAATCTTAACACCCAACAGATGACTGTGGGTCTCAGGATTTCAACTGTTAATCCCAAGATCATAACAAGAATGGCAGCTTTGTCAAAAATGAGAATGAAACCAGGACAAGAAAAATTGAATGCATAACGATTAACTACCACTACTGTATCTGCATATCTGTATATTATTTGCATTCAAATAAACTACTGAGTAATTTTTTAATTAAAGTGCAGTGTCACATCTTCATATTTCTTTCACATCAATCACTATGTATTTGAAATCCAAAAGTCATTCTTTAGTCTCAGAAACTAAGCAGAGTTTATATGCTGAACACTCTATATTTTAACTCACTGAGAGAGAAAAATTGGATGGAATCACAATATTTTCATCCCCACATTATGCCTGATACTTTTATTCCTAAGTACTAAGATGATAAGTGCTATAGAAAAGGTAAATAAACACAACAGAGGAAGTTTATGCAGTTATTTTAGAGCTGTTGTATTAAAATACTGTCTTGTTTACAATTTTCAACTCCACAAATCCTCATCAATTATTAAATATTTTTCTCATTGAATTAAATAGGGCGACTGTATTTTCTCAGAGAAAATATCATATGAAATGTGAGAATTACTTTTAACATATACAAATTTTCCTGTATGAATGAAATTCTATAGCTTTTTTATACTACCCACCCCACCCCCACAATAAGCAGAAAGTATACATTCTCTTTAGTACATAAAGAGAAACAGTTTAAGTTCCATTTTTTATTCATTTGAAGCTTGAAGCAGTTCTTTTCTATTAGAATGAAAAAATAAACAAAACATTGTATAGAATGTAACCACTGTCTATCAGGCAGGGTTACACTTGGTACTGTCCCACTGACTCCAGAGAGGTTACAATAAAGGTAACTGTAAACAAAAGTCAGGGAGCAGATGTGACCATCATATCTTACAGTGGGAAATGCTATGCTGTCTTTCACCATCAAACTTTTGATTATTTTCTCAATGGAATGATTATATTAATACATAATTTATTCATTTATTAAAGTTACTTATTTTACAAAGTTTGGTTCAGTAGTGTTCATTATAATGCCACAATTTGTTATAAGCATGCCTCTTTGTTTCATTATGAGTTATGCTCATTGTTTATATGGTGTCTTGCCTGCTAGAACTGTTATCCACATGCATGAGTTCACTGGGCAGCCGCTGAGATAAGAAACATATGGCTGTGTCTGCTGTGAAAATCTAGACACACACCATGCGTAACTCTATCTCTTTTTGTGCATGTGCATTGACTTGTATCCATTCATGCACATCTACTTTTGGGATCTGTATCTCTTACAATACGCGAATAAAAATATTTATATAATTTAACCCTAACAATACATATAAATATCACTTTTATTTAGTGACATATAATCAAGAAGAAAAAAAATATTTTGCTATTTTCTCTAGAAGCATCAAATTTAGAAAAGAGATATGTAATTCTCTATGGATTTACCAGTAAAACGTATACTTCGGGTTTTTAGCTCCTACTTCTAAGTCTAGTCTTGGATCTGGGTCCAAGGTTAATAACAGATATACTCAAACACATTTTAAACCTATCTGCAAAATGTGGTATATTTCTTATTCTTACCATCACAGAGTCTTCTTCTTACAAAAAGCTAGTAAACTTAATTCTTTGAAATTTCAAATCTAAAGGAAGGTTTTATTTTTAACTTGAACATGTTTTTTTTAAAAATTGCTGTAATTATCTTGGAATTTTCTCAAAGTAGAACTCTTTGAAAATCGGTAGGTCCGGATCTTAAAGTGAGCGTTAAGAAGGTACTTAAAGTGCATTAATAGGTAGCAAAGCAGATCTAAGTTAAAAGGGGGAAAGGTTTAAATGCTCAGAGACCTTTGAATAAAAAAGAACATTAAGCAAACATCTTAACCATAGAGTTATAAACATGTCAGAAATACAGACTTTCCTGCTGCTCTATGGGCAGAGTGACTGTGCCATGTTATTGACCTTTACTAAGTCAGTTAACCCTTCTGTAACCTTTATTTTCCCATCAGGAGCAATACCTGCTTGTAAAGGAAATGCTAGACCACAGATCTAAAACAATATTATTTTATTACTGTTATTATCCCCAACAGAAAAGCCTTTCTTTCTGCAATAATGCAGTGCAAGCTTGATAAAACTATAGTGCAGACTGTTGTTAAAATACTGGGAAATACAGATTAGGGATGGTTTTAAAAAGCGTCAGGAGCGATGGGTTAGGACCAAATCTATGTTATATGTTTTCTTTTTAAAAACATTCTTAGTTTGGGAGCGCGGTAGCGGTCCCGTGGAGGGTTCGGATCCCATGTGGAGACCGGTTCCCGCTCACTGGCTGAGCGTGGTGTGGGCGCAACACTGAGGGTTGTGATCCCGTTACCGGTCAGTAAAAAAGAGACAAAAATGAAAAATAAATAAATAAATAAATAAAATAAAATAAAAACATTCTTAGTTTGGGAGCGCGGTAGCGGTCCCGTGGAGGGTTCGG
>NW_007726626.1:140192-168503 GCF_000696425.1 Galeopterus variegatus | reverse complement strand
GATCCCGTTACCGGTCAGTAAAAAAGAGACAAAAATGAAAAATAAATAAATAAATAAATAAAATAAAATAAAAACATTCTTAGTTTAGTTTCTTTTGCTACATTATTAATAAAGAACTAATGCTTCTTTACAATTTCACAGGGCTTTTAATGGAGAAAACTGTTTCCTATCAAATATTGCATTCTCTTGTTGTATGTATAAAAAAATCAATGTACTAAGTGTTTGATGTGTATTTCCTCATGTAATCCTCACAATAGCCAGTGAGCTAGGTGATACCTTCTCTGTTTTATACAGAAGAAAACTGAGCCTCATGGAGGTTGACTTTTTTCTAAGGTGACACAGCTAGTAAGAGATGAAGCTGAGATTTGCTCCTAGGATGACTGACTTCAGAGCAGTACTCCTAATCACTGTGTATTCTGTACCCACAAATGGTCAGGTAACTTGTTAGTGAAACTTTAGACACTTAAGTGTTGAAAACTTGCCAAGATTGCCTAGTCTGTGCATGTCAAGTTTGGCTTCCTGGATCCCAGCACATTGCTCTCCCATTCGACTGAATTGTCATTGAAGGCTTCTTATACTCCCATCATGGTTCATAAATAAGGAGCTTTAGAAAAAGATTAGTAAGTTTTCACCTAATCTTTTACCTAGACTCTTTTAAGTTTTGTGTTTTTCATCTTGTTCAGAAATTGCCCTTGTCAATGGAATAGCAGTGACTGCAACAACCTCCCTTGGGGAACAGGTGGACCCTTTGATGATGCTGTAGTGGTGGCGATGATTTTCCAAACCAGAGTCCATGGAACATTGTTCTGTAGGATGCTAATAGGAGATGCTACACAAAAAGTTCTGTGCTCTTAAATATTTGGAAAAATTTTGGTTACACAGTGTTAAACATCTTTCTTTGAAGAGGTTGCTGCAGAGGCTGTTAATTTGTTAATTGACATGGTGACTCTAGAAGACAGGGTCACACCATATATTTTAGTTCCTTTAAATATGTAAAGACCCAGTTTTTCAAACACACTTTTTAACACTCTCAGATATTTCCCCAAGGAACCCGAGTTCCAAAATGCTCCTTTGGGATAAGTAATGCCCAGAAATCCTGCGACATTCCCCAGCCCATTGACTGTTTTATACCTCCTGTCCCATCTCAGACTTCCAACACCTCATCTCTCATTGCTCTCTACTCATAGTCCTGCTTCCTATTTCCCTGAGACAGCAGAAGCCCTCTGGAGAGGATTTGCACCCATATACTTTCCCACCCCAGCTACCCATCTTCTTATAACTCTGCTTTCCCTTCTGCAACCACAGGTAGACCGTCAATGCTCCCACCTAAAGCCAATGCCTCCATTTTGGGCATGAGATTCCTTATCTTCTCACCTACTCATGTGTATTGCTCCAATAATTGTTCTTCACTTCTGCATCATCACTTTTTCCATCTTCACTGAAACATTCCTTTCAGCATACAACATACTATAATTTATCCAGACTTAGGAAATAAATCTAAAAACCATTCTCCTGACCACATAGTCTCCTCCAGCTCCCAATCCATTCCTCTGTATTTCATTAAAACAAAGTCTGCCCAAAAGTGCTCTAATTTTTTTTCTGTATTCAATTCCTCTTCTCCCATTGTCTCCTGAAACCAATTCAATAGGACTTTCATCCCCAGCACTCTACTAAATCTGCATTTGTTGAGGTCAACAGCAATTCAGTCTAGTAAAGTCTAGTGATAAATGCCCAGTCTTCATCATCTTCAACAGCAACAGAATTTGATACTGGTAGGTCAAGAAGTTGAGGTTTAACATTAACTGATAGTGAAAGAGGTAGTTTAACCCCTTCTCCTACTTGAAACATTTTCTTCCCTTGCCTTTCAGAACACCACATTCTCTGTCTTCTGCTCCTTCTCCTTTTCTCCTTCTTCTCTGATTTTTTTCAGTGTTGGAGTGCCTACATTCACTGTTGGATCTCTTAACTATCTCTGCCTACTGCCTTAGTGGTCTCATCCAGTCTTGATGGTGTGAAATGCCACTATATGCTCATAACTCTCAGATGTGTATCTCAAGGTGCACTTAACTCTAGATTTGTGTATTCTACTGCCTACTCTATAGCTACACATATGTATAATGGGTCTAAGAATGAACTCCGGATCTTACCCGACCCCATCCTAACCCTAAATCTATTCCTTGTAGTCTTCTTCATCTCAGTAAATAGCAATTCCTTCCTTTCCTCCTGTTTTTGTGATAAAAACCTTAATATCATCCTTGACTCATTCTCTCATAGCTCATTTATGGTCAGTCAGCAAGTCCTATTGATTTCTACTTTCACTTGCATCTAGTATCTGATGTTCTCTTACCAACTCCATTGTTACTATCTTCATTTTTTCACTTGGATTATTGCAGAAAACACTTAAATTAATGCCCAGCTTTGCTCTCTCCCCCTCCTTATAGACTTTTCTCAGGATACTATCTGGAGGGTATGTCTTAAAGCATAAGTCGGATTTTATCACTCCTTTGCACAATGTTTTCACGGTTAGAACTCTCATTCTCACTCTTTATGGGCAAAGCCCTTACAAAGACTTCCAAGCCAGTCATGTCAGTGCTACCTGCAACCTCCCCAATCTCATCTCCCACTGTTCTTCCTCCTCGTTTCCCACCACTCTGGACTCCTTGTTGTTCCTGAACACACCAGGCCATCCTGCCTCAGGACTGTGCACTTGCTACTCCCTCTGCCTCGTATACTCTGCCTCTGGGTAGATACCTGTTACGTTTCCTCACTTCCTGGTGTCTGCTCACCCAGCCAGTGAGGCCTTCCTGGACAACCTTTGAAAAATAGCAACCTCTTCTCCACCTCATTCTGTCTCCCTTCCCTGATTTTTCTCCATACATCAACATGAGCAATAAACATAATTTGTTTGTTTACTTTTTATTTTCTCCTCTCTCACTAGGTTTTACTCTCAGTAAGAACAAATATTTTTTTTCTATTTTGTTCTCTGATATATTCACATTTCCTACAGGAGTTCTTGGAATATAGTTGATGCCCAATAAATATCTATTTAATTACTTCTTGAATGAATTAGTAAATATCTTTCTAGTATATGTTGAGGAAATTTTTCCTACCCAAATATCATCACATAGTCATACATGAAACACTAATATTTTCAATATGAGGGCTTTGTTTCCATGAATTAAAAAAAAACTCCTGTTATGATTATTAACCAGTTATAATGAAATAATAATCCTGATTATAAATCATTAATGTTACGATTTATAATAGGTGATGAATGTAATCTCATTTAGGTAATTGCAAGTGAATAGAAAATTTGCTTTTGAGTATTGAAAGAAGACTGAAGAGTAATAGTTCTAAAGGGTAGGTCTTAAGAAAGCACCAAAAAAAAAAAAAGCTATTTTGGGAGCATTTTTGTATTGCCATTTTCATTTAAAATTGTAATTCCAACTGTATAAAACTAAAATTTGATTAAGCATGTAGTCAATAGACAAGGCTATACCAGCCCCAAATTAAGAATCAGCAAGCTCAAGAGAAAGACAAAGGAAACAGTAAGGAATTCTGGCTAGGAAATGATTGAAACTTATAAATTCATGAATCAGGAAACAGACTTGACAAAAGTAACCTATCTGCAATGTGATTTGAAGACACTGCAGTAATGGCATTAAGAATAAGAACAGCTCCTATGAGCTTGTGAAAGTAACAAGTCAAAAATATTAGGAATAAGAAGTAATCTAATTTGCAACATGTTAAAAATACTTGAAGACACTGCAGTAATGGCATTAAGAATAAGAACAGCTCCTATGAGCTTGTGAAAGTAAAAAGTCAAAAATATTAGGAATAAGAAGTAATCTAATTTGCAACATGTTAAAAATAAATGCTGAAAAGAAGAGAGATGAGGGGGACAAATGTAAACTAAAGATTGGTGGCACTCCTGGAGAATAAAAAGGGACAATTAATAACATACAAAGTTTTCATTTTCAGCAGTATTTTCCAAGAAAGAGGGTGGCTTGACTTTGGAATATAAATAGATGCTTTGGATGGTCTAGTCCTTTAACGGAGAAAAGCAGTCCACTGGGCTCCTACAGTGATGAAAATAGCCTGCAAGATCACCCAACACCTTTATTCTGATCCCAGATTTACCAAACCATTTTTAAAAATCTGGTTTCTCATTATCAGCTGGTTGGCAGGAATATTATGCTAAGTTTCTCATTAGTAATTATTTGTCATCCTGGTACAAATGATTCATGTGTGACTTAGGGCCCAGATGAGATTGTTCAACTTTCCAGGCAAATTAATAGCAAGATAAATTTTTCTAGAGTGCTCCCCTCTCAAATATTTGCCTTTTACTCCAGGTTTTAATCCCACTACAGTCTTATAATTGTATTACTTCCCTAAGAAACAAAATTTTTTTTGCTGGTACTTTTGTGTCACCTGATAATCTTGCAGGACTTTTAAAGATGTTTGCTTTTAAATAGAGGGCTCTTAAGACCCAAAAATTGTTAGAACCAAAGCATAAAATTCAGATAAAGGTGGAAAGATAATAGTAACAAAATAATAATTAATAGCTACATTTTAAAAATGTTCACCATTTGTCTGTCATTCTTATATACATGTTGGGATTAATTTTCACACAGTCACAAAATTTGCTAAAGATGATAAAGATGAAAATGCCCTGTACCAGCCAGCCACCAGAAAAAAATTTTTTAAAAATGAAAATGTGTTTTCTCCCTCCACTATAACTCAAACCACCTAAATTTAAGAGCTCCTAGTTTCTCTGATGGTGATAATTTTTGTATTACCACTTCACGTTTACTCAGTAATTTCCTGAATTCAATGCAGTCAATTTAAGGTTTCAAATCAGTCAGTCTTGGTCCTCCCTCATTTTCTCTCTGAAGCTAGGGATTGAATTAAGAACTGGGTCAGAAAGGGATTGAAGGAGGGACTGGTAAAAATATTGTCCTGGCTAGGAGTGGGTCATCTGGTCCAGGTGCTACCCTCTATGCTCATTCAGTCCAGCAAATATCCAGCCAAACTATCTTTCAAATATAAAGGCAAATAGTCCAGGCTGTTTTGAACCAGCAAGAACATGGGGAACATTGTCCCAATGAACCCATCTTGATGAAATTCCTGGAGTTGACTGGGGAACCTTTGGCTGAAGTGTTGGCAGGGAGCAGCAAATCTATTTAAATGTAGGCAAAAAATAAGCCAAATATGAGGATATACGATGACAGAACAGATATTATGCATTACATGCCCTAACAAGGTAGAAAGTATATAGCTAATGAAAATTCGGAGGAGAGGGATGAGAATTAAAGAAAGTTTGCTGATTGCTTCATCTGAAATATTTGAGTCGGGAGATATCATGTAAAGCTGACAGACCAAGTGGTTGAAATATCAGCCTATGTAACTATACTATTGAACACCAAGAAATATAAGAGGAGGGGAAGGAGGGGAGGGAGGAAACAGGAAACACGGTAATTTCATCATTGTTCATAATAGATAGTAGATGGTGTCTAAAGAAATGGAAAACTAAAGATATTACATTTTTATAATTATGAAGATTCCGCTAGTATATGAATACAAAATTTTTAAATAATAAGAGAACTGCACAAACACATAGAGACAAAGAATACAGACTATAGAGTTAAATGCTTAAATAATCTATAAAACTGAAAATGCAATATTATGTTTAGTTTCTCTCCTTCCCCCATTAGATTGCAAGCTACAAAGAAGTAGAAATACAGAAGTGATTATACACACATACACATAAACACGCTCTCTCTCTCTCTCACACACACACACACACACACACACACTCCTGGAGTCATAGACACTCAATAAATATTAGCTGACTGAATAAATGACAGAAATAAGATATCACTGTTATTAATAAGTATCAATAGATTGTACTCTCTATGAAAGGAGAGAGATTTCAGGCTGATTTCAAAGAGAACTCAAAGCTATACTACATATGAGATATACCTAAAAATTCTGATTTTAAAAGGTAAATAAAAGGATAAGCAACCCTACACCAAACAAATAAAAAATTAAATAAAGCATATTATTAGATATAGTGGGTTTCAGGCCAATAAACATTAAATAAAACTAAGAAGGTTTATAATTCATAGCAAAGATACAGGTATGGATATTTATGCCCCACAAACAAAAGCAAAATAGTAATAAAGTACAAATTTCAAAAGATACAAAAAGAGATAGAAACATATTGGCAGTACCTGTCTGTAATTCACTGCGATGGTTAATTTCATGTGTCAGTTAAATGGATATGGGATGCCCAGCTTAAACATTGTTTCTGGGTGTGTCTGTGAGGGTGTTTCTGGAACATTAGAATTTCAATGCATGGACTCAGTGGAGTAGACTGCTCTCCCCAAAGTGGCTGATCATTATTCTAATCCGTCCAAGACCTGAATAGAACAAAAGGCAGAGGAAGGAGGAATTTGCCATCCCCCTCCCCCACCCCAGCCTCACAGCTTGAGCTGGGACATCTCATCTCATCTTCTCCTGCCCTTGGACTGGGATTTACATCATCATCAGTTCCCCTGGTTTTCAGGCCTTTGGACTTGGACTGAATTATACCAAAGGCTTTACTGGGTCTTTGACTTGCAGATGGCAGATTGTGGGACTTCTCAGACTCCATAATCACTTAACCTGCGTATATTTCCTATTGGTTCTGTTGCTCTGGAGAAACCTGACTAATGCATTCACCTTTCTGATAGATCAAAACCAAGTGTTTAGAAGACTTGAATATTACAATTATTAGTGTAGATCTGATATATACACAAAGGTATATAAAAATATTGTCTTGTGAAAATAGCAAATACACATTCAAGTGCTCAAGCCACAGTCAGAAAAATTGATTACCTATTATGCTATAAAAACATCCTTAACGAATTTTGAAAAGTAGAAATAATACAAATATTTTCTGATTCTATTGCGATAAAATCAGAAACTACTATCAAAATCTAGAAAATACAGTATTTATTTTTTCAATGATTTTTAAAATAAAGTTTTATTCTTTTGCTTTATTTATTTTGAGTGCTATGAAAATTATTTCATACAGTAACAACTTTTTTGGGACTTGCTCTTTGTTTTTACCCAGTGTCACTGCTCCTCTTATCTATTCCTATGATACACATCACCCCAAACCCTGGTGACTTAAAACAACAACCACCATTTATGGTCGATGGGCATAAATGGACATCTCATGGTGTCTCTGGGTCAGAAATTTTTGAGAAGCTTGGCTGGGCAGTTCTGGCTCAAGACCCCTTGTGCGTTTCGAGTCAGATACCTGCTGGAACTGGAGTCATTCCCGAGACATCTTTGCTCACATTTTTGGTGCCTGGGTTGGTAAGACTAGAGCCATTGGGGACTGGAGAAAGAGGAGCTTCTTGGAGCATCTCTCTCTATCTTGACATGTTCTTCTGTAGGGTCTCTTCAGCTTGGCAGCTGTAGGGCTTTAGATTCCTTACAAGGCAGCTACAGGGTCTATGTCATCTTTGTGTCCTAGCCTCAGAAGCTATATTGCATCTGTCCTGTATGAGTTGACGGATGTAAAGACCAACCCTAATTCAAAGGAAGGGAACATTGACTCCACCTCTTATTGTAGGAGGTAGAGGGGAGGGTGGTGATAAGGTTCTGGAAGAGCATTTAGGACTGGAAATACTACTGTAACTGTTTTTGAAAAATACCATCTGCCACATCATCTTTAAATAATTTATAATATTGCATGTAGCTATGTTTTGTTCATCTCACCATTTTACGAAAATATTTTAATTTACTAATCCATTCTTCTGTTCATGGACATTTGAGTTGTTATCAGTCATTCACACTTATAAACATTGTTGTGACAGTCTTGAATTAAGTCTTCCGATACATGTGTGCAAGTTATGTCTCTTGGGAATATTCCTAGGAGTGGAGTTGCTGTGTCATAGAGTTCTCAGATGTTCAACATTGTGGCACAATATCAAATTGTCTTCCTCAGGAGTTAAATCAATTTTGACGCACCTGCCAACAATTCATTAGTTCTGGTTGCTTCACTCTACACCCTTCTCTCTATGCATGTATGTATTATAAAAATATATTATCTATTTTACGAAGTAAATTTTAAAAATTTAATAAGATTTTTTTCCCTCACTGCTACATTCCCAGTGCCCGGAAAATTACCAGTCAACAATATTTGTTGAACGAATGAATGAAGTGTTGTATCCTGTAATTAGTAATTGGACTTGATTTATTTGTAGATTTGTTTGGAAGTTTGAGGTTCCACAATTCTCTTTTAAAATGAAAGGTATTTCATTTAAAGAGTAAAGTGTGCAATATGAAAACATGAAGAAAAGCAGGAAAAGACATTTTTTAAATGGCACTTTGGTTTTCAAGTCTGTTGCTTCTTCTAAAAATATCAATAATTTATTTTAGAATTTAGACAAAAATGTGACTGTTCATCCCACTATATTTTTCTCACTATGTTCTTCTCTTTCCTCTCTTTCCTGAGGCTGTAAGACTCAGCTTTCCCATTCTAGTTTTAATGGTGAAAGCACTCTAGCACACAAAAGGAATTGAAAGATAATACACATTGGATAATATTTCAAAAGAGTTTGTCACTGCTCTCATATTATCCTGAAGCAACCTTTGTGTTAGGCAGGTAATAATTATATAGATGAGGTGCTTGAGGTCAGCATAGTTAAATGACTTGCCCAGGGTCACATAACAAGTAAGTGAGAATCAGAATTCAAACCATACCTCTGTCTGATTTGAATGTCCATATGCTTTTCCTTTTCCTGTCCTCAGAATAAAGATGGTTAATTATGCTTTCCCCACTAACCCTAAAAAAGTATTCATTTTGCTTTACAAAATTCAAAGAATGGAGAAAACAATAATTTGAAATTACCTGAAATTCTACTTTGGGGATTTGACAGGGAGTGTTCAACATTTTGGTTAACTTCTTTCTCTGGATGTGTGTGGGAGGGTATGCCAGTATAAACTCATCATAACTGAGATCATACATGCTGTTTTTCAGCTTTCTTTTTGCATTTAGCAATGAATCACAAGGACTTTCTATATCAATGAATAAAAATATCCACTTCAATGGCTGCCTAGTGTCCTATTATATAGATGTACAATAATTTATTACATCAATCAATATTTGTTTTATTTAGCAAATTTTATAAACATATAAGATGCTGTAATAAATACTCTTGTACATGTATCTTTATTTTTTCCAGTTAGTCTTATGACAAATTTCTAAAATGAGACTTACAGAGCTCATATTGTCAAATTACTGGTTTACCTGATTCTATAGTCAAGAGCCCCATAGTGGCACTGACGTCACCTGTAAAATGAAATTATTCTACTGATCAGGAGCTAATTACATAGAAAAATAATTGTTATATTAAAAACAAAACAAAATAAAGCATGTTTCCTAGAGCTATGAATTAACTTTTGTGCGGGAGAGGATGGATCTTGATTATGTTCACCCATACTGAGACAGAGCAGCAGCTCATAACATCATGGACACAAATGCTAGTACAGAGCAAAAAGACAAGGAGCTTAGAGTGGTCATTGGAGGCGGTCAGCTTATGGCCATATTTTGCCTGATCCCTTAGGCTTCCAGTGGATCCATTATAAAATCCTGAGCTGTACCCCGGACCTGTCATTAACCCTCATATTGCCCTCAAATACTAAATGGAGAATGTCAACATGCTGGGATGGGCCAATTGTTGGGGTAGGAGAAAACTGTTAAGCACAAGGCATTTAGTCATCTGGGCTGTTGGTTTTCTCCAGCCTTGGTTAATTGGGACCAGGGAAGGTACTTATTGTCTGTAGACATTCTGCTGTCTCACATGGCTCTCATCAGGTACACTCCCACCCAAGACCCGTGCCTGCAAGAGTTACAACCCCTTTGACTTTCCCGTGCCTCCTTCCTCCTGCTTCTGCTGCACTTTGTTGGGCTCGTTCTTATTCAAACTTAAAATATTATGGCATTGAAAATTGTGTTTCTCTTTCAAATTTCCTCCATAGTGACATTGGTGGGAAGAAGTGGGGCACGGATCAAGCAGGTTTGGGTATGAGTGAGAAAAGAGAGAGCAAGGGAGACATGTTCAGGACTTCAGGGGAAGGCCCTGTGGGTGGTCCAGACAGGTCCGTTTACGGGCAGCAGGCCAGTGAAGGCTGCGGGGGCTGGAGTGTGAGTGAAGACACGTGTGGCCACAGGATGTTTGGCGGATTCCTTCACAGCCACCGTGGGGGGCAGGGGGAGGTGAAGAGGGGTGTGAAATGGAGGAGACCTGGGAGTTGCTCAGGTTCTCGGTGCAATCTACCACCAGAACAGAGAAGCCGGAGTGA
Source organism: Galeopterus variegatus (assembly GCF_000696425.1). Lineage (NCBI taxonomy): Eukaryota > Metazoa > Chordata > Mammalia > Dermoptera > Cynocephalidae > Galeopterus > Galeopterus variegatus. The sequence continues at coordinate 158,144 of NW_007726626.1, read as the reverse complement.
CCTGCTGGTGTCGCAGATGTGGGCAATTCATGTTCTGGATCATTCGCTTCCTTTCCTGTTAGAATATGCTTTTCCTGAACTTCTGAACTTGGATTATAAAGCAGTAGACAGACTTCTTAAGAAAAAAAGAAGAGATCAAAACAAGTGAGTCCCAAAGAGAAATAAATCTTAGGCAATCATGGGAAAGGAAAACAGAGAGAGAGGGAGTTAGTCATAAAGAGAGATTATTAGATTATCAGAATAGAAAGGTCATATGTGGATATGGGGGGGATAAAGGATATAAGATAAGAACATAAAGAAGAAAAAGCTTGAAATTAAAAGGATGGAGTAAACTCTCCATGGTCAGGGACCTCGCCTGACACATAGGCAGTTTTGCAATGCATGCTCACTGATGGAGTAAATGGAAAACTACCATTAGAGAAAAAATGCATTAGTAAAAAGTTACTAACTAGAATTGTGGTTACTAAAGGCTGGGAAATGGAAAGGAGAGGAACGGTAGTGACAGGTTGGTTAACGGACACAAAATTACAGCTAGATAGGAAAAATAAGTTCTAGTGGTGTATGGTAGTGCTTGGCATCTATAGTTAATAATGTACTGTATGATCTCAAATGGCTAGAAGAGAGGTGTTTAAATATTCTCATCACAAATAAGTGATAAATTTTTGTGATGATGAATTTGCTAACTACTCTGATTTGATCATTACACATTGTATACACGTACTGAAATATAATTCTGTACCCCATAAATATGTACAATCAGTATGTTTCAATTAAAAAGTAAATTTAAAAGGTTACTCACCAATCTGGATTTTAATTCACAGGGATTTTGTAAAAATGTTTAGAGTTGAAAGATCTCTTACAGATGATTCATTGATTCCGCAAGCATGAGTCCCTACTATGTGTTAGTCAGAGGGACTCGAAAATGATCTACCCCAGTTCTCTATATTTAAATATGAGAAAACAGGCATAAGCTTCCTACACCTCAAGTACCTCAAGGCAGAGCTAAGAAAGGAACCTAGCTATCCCAGATCTTAGTCTTTTGTATGTCCCACATGGCGGTATTTCTTCTAGGGATTAAGTACACTGGTGACTCCTATTCCCACATGTGCCCTTGTGACCTTATGTAGCAAATACAGAACACTGTAGATCCGAAAAGATCCTTCAGTCTGACTGAAATAACAACAATTCGCACTCATAGATGAGCACAGCTTTTTTGGAAAGGGTTTTTTTCAAAAAATATAATTTTACACCACGACAAGTCGTAAAAGTACGTCACAAGTAAGACAACAATACCTTCCTAAATTCCCATCAGGGAAACCTGAATCTTAAAATTGTATGGAAAATAAAGGAGGGAGGTGTGTGATCATGCTGAAAATTCTACCATGAAGTATAATTTTAGTTACGGAAACTTTTGTCTGACAATAAAGAATATTGAAAATTGACAGCTGGATAGTGCGCATATTCCATTAACACTTTAGCCCACTCTGGAGCAAACTAAAAAAATTTTTTTCTGCTTGGCATGTGTTACCCCAAGGTAGATAAATTGCTGTATGCCTTGAGGCCATTCAATTTCTTTTACTTTCATTCAATGATCATAAGATGTCCTCAAATTTTAATTTCATTTTCCAAGTAAACATTGAGGGAGGTACCTTTTCAGCTAGTGAAAGTGAGCATTACAGTCAACCTGGTGGGTACATTTTTCAGTGTAAATTAATAAGTTGGCATTTTGGCTTATGAGTGCTTTACAGTTTGGTTGGTATGAGTTAACTCCCCAGAGAAAATTGAAAATCCAATTTCAGAATTTACAAAAGTAAGAAATATAATTTCTTCTTTGGTGTCCTACTGTGGCACTCCACCACACTCTTTGCATGTGTAATAGTTTTCTTTCATGTACTGAAATTCTGGACCCATGGAGACCTCACCAAAACACTGACATCTAATGGCATTCACTCTAAAATATCCAACTAATAGGCCTCTCATACCCATACTATTTATACCATCTTGTAACTAGATGCTCAGTAAATTTAAACAAATGGACTATATCCTTGAATTTTCCTTGTTATGGAAAGGAGGGAACAAGAAAACTTATCTACAATAGAGTTTCTGTGTTTTTAGGGGAGGTCTCACCCTAATCCTTGTACATATCCAGGCATTTCCAGAGGGTAGAGAGCAGAGGACAAATGGTGTCTCTATATAAATATCAAATGAGCCAGAGGGAGAGAAAAGATAATAAGTGGACATTCAGGGTTTTGACTTCTTTCCCACAGCTCCCTCTTCATAAATCAAGATAAAAGATTCACTCCTTAGAGTCTTAGAAGCTGGAAAAGGAAGAAAATTATGAAGTTTAGGGGAGATGGGGAATAGGGGCATACTGGATGTGGGTCAATAGGAGGAATAATTCTGGCTAGTTGACTCAAAAGAACTTTTGACACAGAACACTTGAATTTGAGTAAGGTTTTGGTCTGCTCTAATGAACTTAAAGTGCAAGCGTAAGAGCCTCGTACAAAGCTTGTGGTGTTGTGGAAATTAAAGACATCCTGATAGGCAAGAGGGAATAGCTTCTTCTTACCCTCTTCAGCAAGCAGCCATAAAGGCAGAGCAGAAGAGGAGCCATGATGGGAACACAATGGCATAACCAGGAGCTCAAGCCGTTCATGTGGGAGACATCCATAGTATGGAACATTGGTGTCAGTTTGGGACATTCAGGAGTGTGTGTGTGTGTGTGTGTGTGTGCGCGCATGCACGTGTTTAAATTGACATGGGAGTGTTTTGAATGCACTCTGGTAAGTCTTCAGAAGCTGGGCTAGCAGGATTTGGAGAAGGTGGTTGAGTTAGACTTTTAGCAAATTTCATGATCCATGCTGAGCCTTATTTTTTAAAAATTGTTATTATATAACCTGTAGTGGGGTGTATATTGCCCTCCCAATTCATATCCACAGGGAACCTCAGAATGTGACCTTATTTGAAAACAGGGTCTTTGCAGATGTAATTAGTTAATGTTCTGAGATGAAATCATCCTGGATTTAGAGTGGGCCCTAAATCCAAAGCCTGGTACCTTTATAAGAGAAAGGAGAGGGAAATTTAGATGCAGACAGAGACCCAGGGGAAGAAGCCCATGTGAAGCTGCACACAGAAGTTGGAGTGATGCAGCTACAAGGCCAGGAGTGCCAAGGTTCCAGGAGCCACCAGAAGCTGGAAGAGAGACACAGAACAGGTTCTCTCTTAGAGCCTCCAGAAGGAACTAACCCTGCAGACACCTTGATTTTGGACTTCTGGCCTCCAGTCTGTGAGAGAATAAATTTTGTGTTTTAAGTCACCAAGTTTGTGGTAATTTGTTACGGCAGCCCTAGGAAACTAATACATAAGCCGTATTCCTCAATTTAGATCCAGCCTGGAGTGGCCTATAAAAATAAGAGCTGCATGTTTATGTATTTAACTGCTGAGCAGAGACTAATTTTCATTCTGCCTCACCTCTTCCCTCTTTGAGCACTGCATGGTCATAAGCCAAGAATACACAAATAAGCACTCACAAATAAAGACTCGAGGGTCAGGAGGAGTCAGAAGAAATATTCAAAACAATTCTTTAATTCCCTGAATAGCCTAGAGATGGGATACTTAAATTACTCTATTTTAAACCAATATATATAATTTTTATCTCTGTCACTTTAGCAACTTCTTTTATAAGAAAATATTTTGACTATCAGATAGAGTTCATTTTAATAAGGTATTCAAATTCTATGGTGGGGCGGGACACTGGAAAAGTGGCAGCAACAGGTGTTATTTCCATTTCCAAAAGAGATAGGTTTTAACTCCAGAATCACAAACCAACAAAACCTGTAATCACAACAAAGTTAGAACTGCGGGATCTTTTTTGTAAAGGATGTAAGTTATGTGTTCAAGGCAGCTGTTGATCCCACAAAAATAAGATTCTCTTTCTTCCTGTTGTTCAGTGTCCTCCTCATCAAGCATAGTGGATGAGGGACACTACAAAGGAACCCTCTTGTTTGGCAACACAGATTGATCAACACTGAAAAGACCTTGACCACCGTCTCTTTTATCTTTAACCTTTAACTCAGGTTCTTTCTGCTCTACCACTCACCTCTTCAGGTCTGACTCTTGAATTAAGCCACACATTTAATTTGGGGGGGTTCCCTATGCCTTCCTCCAGCAATCAATCTGAACAACCTGAAAACTTGCTCATTTTCTTCTATGTGCATGAAATAATGTGGTCCCGAAATAGTAGGCTTTTGTGCTGTTTATTTTCCCTTCTCTTGCATTTCTCTCCTTCACTGCTCTCTTGCCTCTTGGGATTCTGCTTTCTTATTCTCTTCCACCTCCTTGGCATGTACATAGATAGGCTCTATTTCCCACTCCTGGCACAGGTCTGCAGGCCAACTATGGAGTGTGGTGGCATTAGAGAGAAAGCCAGTCCCAGGTCCTTACGGCTTACTACTCTGCTAACTTTGGAAAATGGCAGGATATACACAATAAAAGTAATAAATAAGAAGGTAAAGTGTGTGTTTAAAAGCATACGTGTAGGAAAAGGGATTAAAAGTGAAAATAGGTTATATCAAAGAAAAACAGGCAAAAACAATAAAAATAACCAAGGAAAGTAAATAAGTCAGCAGAGTCCTATGAGTTTATGGTAAGAAGAGAAAAGGGATGATTTGGTAGAAGAATGAAGATAAGAGTGAAAGGAATTAATAAAATAAAAGCAGGTAGTCAGAAGAAGTGGGAAGGAGAAAGTTTAGGTTATAAAAAGAGAGAAGACAAATGAAATATAGATGTTCCTTGACTCACAGTGGAGTTACATACCAAAAAAACCCGTAGTAACTTGAAAATACTAAGTCGAAAATCTACTTAATACACCTATAACCTACTGAAATTTGCTTGGAACACTTACATTGTTAGCCTACAGTTGGCCAAAGTCATCTAACACAAAGTCTATCTTATAAGAAAGTGCTGAATGTCTCATGTAATTTATTGAATACTGTACTGAAGGATGGTTTCTAGTGAATGTGTATCATGTATCTCTTTCACATCATCATAAAGTGGAAAAATCTTAAGTTAAACCATGGTAAGTCAAGGACTACTTGTAGTGACAAAATATGAAAGGAAAAGTTAAAAAAAAGTAATAATAAAGAAGAAATATCAATAAAGAAAAATCAATATTCAATCTATAAGAAAAAGAACAAGAAATAAGGGAAGAGTTGAAGATGACAGAGAGAGAAATTGCAGAAACGGCCACTCCTAGCCATCTTTCTAGTGGAAGAATCCCAATAATTATGACAGTGTTTTTGTGTCTCCATTTGGAAGTCAGTATGATAGAGGAAGCAGCTTTGGTCTGAAAAGACTGTAATATAGTTCTGCTTGTCACTCTCTAGCTGAATGATCACTGACAGGTCACTTAACCCCTCTGTTTTATTTACAAGGTAAAATAAAAACATATTTATGACCTTTTTGCACTCTAAGAAACTATGACTTTATGTATTTAAGTAAATTTTAGTTAAAATGATTAAACAGGAGTCAGTATGGAAATGTTACTTTAAAATATCTATTTTTATTCATACATGTGTGTCTTTACTGCGAATTAGACATTAAAAAATTTTCCTGTATATATGTTTTCATATTACCCCAGTAGAAAAGGTTAGCACAAGAAAACAGGTAGAACAACTTGTCATACTTAAACTATCTGGATCTGTGACAATAAGAGAATATGCTAAATTATTTTAAAATGTTAGTTTGAGATGATTTATTTAAATAGTTTCTTGCACTACTGAAGAAATATGTTTGTTTAAAACCTAAAAGACATAGTGAAGGTTATAGGTTCAGATACAATATATAGTCCAGATACAATATATAGTTCAGACACAATTGAGAGACTAAATGCTTTTGGGTTTAAGAAAGAGAAAATCCAGCTAAATAGTGGCTTACATGTAACATGTCATATGTAACTTGTTTGGAAGTTGACAGTCACTGAAATAGACTCGGCTAGAAAATGGGATTATCCAGGAGCCTGACTCACTCTTTTCTTCCAGTTTGCCATTCTTAGCAGGCTTTTCAAATTTTCATAGTTGCATTCTCATAGTTGCAAGATAGCTACCACATTTCTAGACCTTAGGTCTTCACATCATTATAACAAACAGGAGGGAATAAACTCCAGTATTTTCCTTTTCAGGCTAGAAAGGAAAAGCCAGTTTTCACTTGCTGTCTCATTGGCCAGAACTGGTTCACATGCCACCTCTGGACCAACCACTAACAGAAGAGAATGAGATTACTATAAATGGCCTAAGCCAGTCATGACTCATTCTCTGGGGCTACCTCAGGGTCCTACACTGCCTGAGATCAGAGGATCTCTGCCCACTGCAAAATCATGTTTCTGTTAGTGGAGAGGAAAGGTATAATGACCAGTTGGAGACAACTCTCAGAAAGATTTATGATTCCTAAGAGATCTATTTGTGAAAAACCTGAGAAGGTGGTTAGTGGGTGGTTGTTAGTTCAGGACGGATCAACTGCATTGGATTTTGAACTAATGTATAAACACTTTCTTTTCGACAGCTAAAAGACACCCTGAAAGTTAACAAATTGAATGCTCCATCTGAAGATGATTAGGAGACTCCAGTAAAATCATGTGTAAGACAGCAACTAACAAATACTGCTAGAAGGAGACACTGAGGGGCGGAATGATTACTCCACTTAAGTGGCTCACTCCCATTAGAAAACCAACATTTAAGTTTTCCTGATATCACTTTTTAAATATTTTCACCTCGCTGCATTTCTTTCCATTATTTATTTTATCTTTAATCCTATTTTTGCACTGATTTTTCCTCACTTTTCTTTGTCTATTGCACTCTCTGATTCACCATCTACTTGTTCTGGTATTAAATACACAGCACTGCACATCTGATACTTACAACAGTTCATTGATATTCTTCTATGCCTTTGTTAAACTCTTTCAGATATATGCTCAAATAACTGGCTCTTCTCCCGCTGAACCTGGGTTATCTCACTGATTTATATCACTTGGGCTTTTATCACCTCCTCCTGGCCCAACATACACAATTTGATTCTTTCCATTCTTTCTCCAGAGATATTTGTGGCTGATATCACGCCTTTGTAATTATGCGGAAGCAAGTGTAGACAAGCCAAACAATATTTTTTTCTTGCAGAACTAATGCTATGAACTGATCCTTCTCTCTGCTCACCTTGAACTTTTTCATTCTAATAAATTCCAGTCTCTACTTCCACATTCTCACACTCTGACCCAGTATAATTTTTTATTCTTTTCATTCTATTCTTTGCCACTTTATCTGTCCAGCTACTGCATATAGAGGTGCTCAAAAAAAAAAAAAAAAAAAAAAAAAAATGCATTAGAGCATAATTGAGCTGGCTTTCTTGCCCACTGTGTGTCCTGTGAGGAGAGAGAAGCCTTGGAACATCTGATTTACCTTTCTTTTTTGCTTACAGAGGCCAAAAAGGAAGGACAGAAGGTTAGAGGTTTAGCATTAGGTGCATAAGGTCAAGTGGAAATAGCTCCTTTTCCCAGAACTGTTTCTAACTAGACTTAGGGAAATAAATAAAATAAACTGGATCTATTCAGTTTCTAAAGAGGAATATTTCTTTATCTACTCATCCACTTCACATCATAAAGTGGTTGGTAGGACTCAAAATGAAATTAAAAATTAGCAAAAATCTGTTGAATCTGAAGTATATGAAATATCAACTAAGTCAATTTGGTACTAAAAATGAAGCTTTCATTTCTCTAAAAGGAACTAATACTAACCAAGTAGCTAACATATGCCTGGTACGGTGACTTTATACTTAATCTCATGTTGAATTTAATCCTCCATTGAATTTAACCCTCCATTGCCCTTCATTTTTCCTGACGTTCACATCATAAAATCATAATAGATCTTTCCTTTATTATTACCAAAACATCGATGCCTCGCTAAATGGAAGCAAATACAAGTAAGTCTGTTAATTTACTTAATAAATTTATATAGTTTATAAAAGCATTTATTAAAGAATGCAAGACACTCAAAAAGGATGCATTTAATGAATCTGTAAAGTTATCTTGAGCATGCTTTAAAAATATAAAATTAAAGTGGAAGAATGCTTAGACAAATTGGCTAAACATCCTTAAACTGCTCCAAACTAGTAAATTTTAACAGGAAACCTATTAGAATCCAAAAATTTCCAAAATTGATTGACATGATTATACCAAAAATGAAATGCCTATTTCATTTTCTATACAAATTGAGGTGACTTTATCCGTGAATGAACTGGCTTTAAGCCAATGAGTTTTAGGTTTATTTACCTGATAAAATATGAAGGCTTTGAAATGGTAGCTGCTCACATTCTCTGAATCCTGAGTCATCTCTGGCTGTGTTAAGTGGGGTCTGTGAGACTCTGTAAGCCACTCTTCCTGCTTTAGCAAGGAGACAGCTGTTTTAGCTATTGCACTGCTTATTACTGCCCTCTGACCCCTCACTGGACTCTGGTTCCGTGTGTTATCTCCCTCCCTGTATTACAACTTTCTTTTGGCACAGGCTTGCTTGGCTGTCAGTGTTTACTTGTGTACACCTAATACTGACTCTACTCTGCCCAGTCCTCATGCCAACATGGGTGCAACAACTTGTGAAATAGTCCACTGGTGATATTCGACACAGAGACCATGTGCTTCTCAGTGAAAAGATCAAAGCACTCTCCAGGTCTGACCTAGTGCTGGCTGAAAAGGCTGGGCTATATCAGCAAACAGTGACCACAGTGTGTGAGCTTTCTCAAGGCCATCACTGGCAATTTAAAATGAGGTGTGCTATTAGAAATTGAAATAACAGGTGACAAAGAATCTGCAAATCAGGAGGATGTTGAAGAATGTTTGTGGCTTGTTTTCAGATATATCAACAGTTTACTAAGCTGAAGAGGCTGGGCTATTTTGGCAATTCTAGCCCAGAAAATACCTAGAGGATAATTAGATGCCTCTGGGATAAATCAAATAAGAAAAAGTTTTATGCACTAATGGTAGAGGCTTCTATAATATGAAAATATTACGGATTAAAATTCATCGTCTTGAACAAAGAATGAATACATTTTCTACTGACACATATGCCAGCTATCTTGGTTTGATCATCACATATTGTGCACAAATACTGAGAATCAACTCTGTACTCCACAAATATCTATAATCAATTGTTTTGATTAAAGTAAATTATAAAATAAATACAGTTAATAAAAAAGCGAAAAGCTCAAATGTTCTCATCACAAAGAAATGGTCAATTTTTGTGATGATGAATTTACTAACTACCCTTATTTGATTATTATACATTTTATACATCTATGAAAATATAACTCTGTACCCTAAAAATATGTACAATCAATATGTTTCAATTAAAAATAAATAAATTCATAAAAAACTAAAACTCTCTCTCTTTAGAAAAGAAAAAGAATTCATATCATCTGGAAAAAAAATTCATAGTCTTGGAGTATTGTAGTACCTTACATTTACTGATTACATTTACAGAGCACAAACCAACCACACCTGGAGACAGAAACGCTTTTCATTGATTTAGTTGCCTTTTGGTGGCTTCATAGAAAGAATCCCTGAAGATTTTATGATTTATTCTGGGGCATTTCTAGAACATTCTGGGTTAGTTTGGGGGAACTTTTTTTTAAACCAATGTTACCCACTAATTCAAATTATGGACCAACGTATTATTAAGAAAAAAGATTATCCAAGAAAAGGTTTTTAATAAGACATGACTGTTACTTTCAATAATTTTGTAACATTTTAATATGCAATTTGTAATGTTATTTGTAGCTGCAGGATTTCTCTTTAGATAATATAATAATAGTAGTAACATCCATTATTATGTACCTACAATAATAACAAATTATGTCTGACACTTAGAAAGGTGCTTCACAGATATGATCTCATTCATGAAGGTATTTTATTCTTATTTTGTAGGTGAGGACATTGATTCATAAAAATATTAAATAATTTTCCTCGCAGAGCTAGAATTCAAACCTAGGTATATCTTATTTTATCTGAAAAATGCAGAAAATAATAACTGACACACAGAGTAATTGTGAAAATTAAATGAAACTATACACGAGGAAGCATTTGATAAGGTTAAAGTGATATGCAACTGTTAGATATTGTTAATATTGCTGATAGGTTTTGGAATAAGCTACCACTCTTTGCCCTTAGACAAATTCTTCAGGTATTGAAGTATATTCCTTCTACACCTCCCATCCTTAGACTGTGTAAATGAAGTAAAAGAGGAACTACAAGCTGACAAGAAGATGCCGCTGGACCATTGAGTTATGATGCAGAAACAAAAGATAATGCCTTGAATGGTGGTGAGGAGGAAGAGAAATGGTGAATGTGAAGATTGTCTGGAGGGTGAGAAAGTCACTTGGGAGAAGGCTGCTGGCTTCAACTTCAGGCTCACTAATTAGTTTTACAGAAAAGCAGCTGTGTTACACTGCCCAAGGGGTCAACAGCTGCACATTTTTCTCTCTACCTTTATGAGAGTCAAATTGTTTAAAAGCAAACAAATTTTTTTTTTCCTAGAAATCAAGCATCAGGTCCATTGGTAGAGTCCTTTCCATTCATCCTTATACGCCACATAATTTTTTCACATGTACATTTATAGCTGTAGACACTGCAAACCACAACCAATGTATTTGTGATGATGAACTCTAAAATCTCTCCTAAAAGGAAAATTATGCCTTGTATGATCTGCTTAAGAAGGGAGGAAAATATAGAGTATATTATACGAATAATTTCCACCGAAAAGTATTAAAACATTAAAGTTCTGCTCTCTACTTTCAACATCAGTCTCTGGAAATAGGTTTAATTAATATTTATATTTTAATTAGTACTAAATAATAGTTTATTATTATAAATTATTACTATTATAAGCTGTTATAACTTATAAGGGCTTTTATATGTTTAATGCACTTACCAACCCTGGAAGTTGAGCATTATCATCCTTATAAGTTTTCAGTATTTTTGAGTATAGTACCAAGAAAATGCTATATGTCCTCAGAAGAACTGATTTTCATCCTCCTTAACATAAAGTACATGTATGCAACCTCATTTTTTCCTTCATTCCCTAGCTTCTAGGAACCCCAGTTTCCAATGTGATAAATATTTCTGGCCATAATATCAATCTTTATATTAAGTATGCTTTCTTCCTTTTCTTTGTTCTGATATCTACTTCTAGTTTGTCAGCCTACATTATTATTGCATATATAATTTTTCATAATCTGCTTTAAATGAGAGAGATTAGTATGAGAAAATAAAAATTAAACGAAGAATTTGGCTATCATTGCCTTAATTTTAGAGACAGGTTAAGCTACATGAACAAATACAAAGCTGGGGCTCCAACCCACTTTGTTGTTTCCAGAACAATCCATCCCTGAAGAATAAGGTGAGCTAAGATTTTACTGAATTAATGCTCTGCTTCAAGGAGTAAAACTATCACATCTTCTGCCCAAAGCTGTGCAAATCCATACTGTGGCCTCCACCGTCTTTTGGAGAATCCTTAAACTCCTGAGAAAGAAGGAAACGCAAAGGAAAACTGCTCTTGGCATCCTCAGATGTTCCACACATTCAGTTAAGAGACTGACCATGTTAAAAAGTGCAGGGGGGGCCGGCCGGTGGTGCACTGGATAAGTGCGCCGCTTGGGAAGCGCGGCGGCGCTCCCGCCCGAGGGTTCGGATCCCACATACAGACCGGTTCCCGCTCACTGGCTGAGCGTGGCGCGGGAGCAACACCGAGGGTTGCGATCCCGTTGCCAGTCCCCGGTCCGGTACGGGGGCAACACTGAGGGTTGCGATCCGTTGCCGGACACGGAAAAAGACAAAAAAAAAAAAAAAAGTGCAGGGGGGGAGGAGAAGGACTCTGGAACATCAGTATAGCTGCTATGCACATTTCCTCCCATCTCATCCCAAATAGGAAGAAAAACTGCTACTTTCCAAAGAGTCCATACATTTCTGCCTGTTGAGACATCGCAGCAGCTGCCACCCAGTTCTCCCTGCAGCTCAGCATGAATTTTTCTCTTTGTTGGAAAGATGATATAAAAAGTCAATGCATTATTTACAGTAGTTATTTTGATCATTGCATATTCACAATAATGAAAGGTGGAAGTAGAGTATAATAAAATATAACGGAAAGAAAATGATATGCAGCGACTTCAGAAACATTTATAGGAAATATCAGCTGCTAAAAAAAAAATACAAAAAAAACCAAACACTGGATCTTAAAATACCATGTAAGCCACCATTGTCTGCAAAGCTTTATTTCTTCTGCTATTTATTTGTCCAAAGCAATAGAGTTGGTGTATAACAGAACCTGAAGGAAAATTCTCAATTCCCTCCACGTTGAAGGGCTTGTAATACAGTTATTTACTCTCATAGTGAAAATACTTCTGATGGTTAGCCCACCATCCTAATGAGGTCAAGATAATAGGTTCTACTTCGGCATAACTTCAGTCTATTTCATAACCAACCACCATGTCAATGACCTCAGCTAACTATCAGATATGTGTTCTCAGTTACAAGGACAACTGGTTGATACAATGCAGATTGGTCAATCCAAATTTACCATCCTCATGAAACACACACACACATGCACACACACTCTACTGATATGTGCTCCCAGTACTATCTCCATCTCCAAAGGATAGTGTGCACTTATCAGATACGAACGGCATATTTTCTATACCAGGGCACTAAACCTTAGTTTCCTCATGTGTAATATGAGGCATTTGGATAGCACAAAGGATCTTCATCAGCTAAGAGGTTTCTAGTTAAAAGTAACAGAAAACCTGGCTCGAAGTGTTTTAAACACTAATAAAGATGCATTATCCTGCATAAGAAGTCTGAAGCCTCTTATTAGGTGGATCCAACATCACTTAATTTAATGGCTTAACAATATTATAATTGTAACTGTGAATATGTTTATCCTTTGGCTCTGTTATGCTCCTGTTGACTTCACCTCAGTCCAGCTCACTTCATGGTCACACTATGCTGGCACAGCTCCAGATATTGTACACACGCACAAAATAAGGTCAAATGGAAAAAGAGATCCCTTCCTCCCCATGAGTCTTTTTTATTAGTAATAAAAACTTTTTCTGAAGACATCCAGCATATTTACCCTAATGTTTTATTGGCTAGAATTGTATCACATGCCTTTCTCAGTACCACAGGCAAAGGGAATGAGATGACCTTGGCTGTCTTAATAAAGTCAAGAAAAGAATGGGTCACCTGAACAAAATTTTAATTCTGCCCAAATGGAGGATAAAGGAGAATTGATGCTGGTTAGCAATCAAAAATGTTTGTCCAACCAATATCTAAATATATATCCTTTGTCCCATTTATACTTGGTAAAAAGTGCTCACATCTACATAAAATATACCCACATCTCCCTATACCTCCCTAAAGGAAGACACCCCCAGTCTCATCATTCAGTACCCAGTTCCACATCTGCGATTTCCGGGCTTTTATTTTTGACTTCTTTCACCATGGTCTTTGAGCATATGGCTCAAAAACAAGTTTTCATTACTAGCATATCCAATATAAAATAAAATAAACTCTTCTCCTACCATCCCTTCCCAAAATCAACTCTGACTCTGAAAAGGAGACAATAGGAAACAACTGACAACAGTCACTGGTCCCTAGCACTTACGTTCTGTTGGATGAGAGTAGCAAGGACTTCCTATCCTGGCCGTAGAGAGAAGAAACTGGTTACCTAATGGTATAGCCCCAGTTCTACTCTCAAGAATAGTCTTTCTTTTCTTTGTTGTGGCAGAAATGGCTAGCTGCTCCCCAATACCTGTTTTTTTTCTTCCTCTTGGGTACACAACTAGGCCTTGTTTCCCAGCCTTCCTTGCACTAAAGTTGTAGCCACGTAAAGTGAATTCTAGCCCATAGAATATTAGTGTAAGTGCCATGCATCACTTTCAGTCTGGGTTCATAAAACCAACAGCATGTGTGCTTATGTGTTATAATGTTTCCTCCTCCAGCTCACTGAAGTGGAGACACCTGATAAGCTTAAAAGATATGTATGGGGTATGGTAGGACCTTTTTCAGCCTGGATCCCTGAGTTACTACATGAGTAAGGCTGCACCACCTACCTATTCACGTGCTCAGTCCTGTTATGTGAATAAGAAATCAATTCCTATTATGTTTGAGACATTTAAGTATTGGGCCTGTTTGTTACGGCAGTTCCCCTACTCAGACCAACATAATTCTACTCCATGGTAATACTGGAGATGAACATTGGGGAAAATACCTTTTCTGGCTCCACACAGCTTTAGTATTCTATATCCCATTTGTGGGAGTTTAGGAGTTCAGGGAACTGCCTTATGTCTGAGTAGTCACAGGCCATTGTTTATTAACCTTGGGCTTTCTTCAGTAATACAATTCCTGTAAGAACTCGGTAGGCTTCAGGTGCTTCCAGTCAATTCCATGGGCTAATAACACAGCCAACTATTTTTTCTAGAAATAGACTGTGAGTCTGAGAATTCCTGACTCCATGCCAGGGACTTCTACATGTTGCAGGTCTTCCTAGACCTCAGATTAATGACCTCTGCCCTGAAGCAATTTAAAACAATAACCTTGGGTAGGAAGGCAATACCCGTAATCCAATCATTGCCAGTGGGTTTTTCTGTTTGTCAGGCAGAAAAAAACTTTTATAAAAATTGTTTAAGACAGGCATGGAAGATTAAGCATGTCTTTTGGCTCAAATTTATCTGCTGCTGTTGCTAAATCTCCTGTTTCCCTCTTTAAGATGGTCCATCCTCAGTACTAACTTGCTTCTTTCCCATGGAACCTCACTGAAAGACACCCTTGATGTTCCTATCACTTCACCTAAGACCAAATCCTCCCTAGGTCTATGGTTTATGTTCAAGAACAACAGATGGTGTAACCAATTGCTTTATAACTGCATAAAAAGCATCACAACTTCTCAGCCAGGTACATCCCTGCCATCTACCAAACTTTTTCTATTTACCCATTTCTTCATTTTAGCCTCTGTTAATTTCAGCATTACACTGCTGCTCAAGACATCTGTATTAATTGGGTTTTTAGTTGCCAGAATAAGAAACCAAATCTATTTGATTTAAAGAGAAATCAAATTCGCTAAAAGGATATAGGATAGGAATCACATGGGGATGAAAAACCAGGATCGGAGATCAGGAACAATGCAGTCAGGGACAATGGCAGAAATCACATGCAGAACTGGCTAGGTGAGAACATAATTTCCACTGCCACTAACACCATGCAGCTCACACTGCTGACACCACCAGTATGGAGCACTGGGTGCTGCTGCTGCCACTGCTACTGGTACTGCTCTGGGAAACTAATCTGCCTCCATTGCCCCTGCCACAAGGATGATTTCTTTGCCATTCCACATTCCAGATCCCAATCTCAATGGCTGAGCCTAGGTCTTGTGCATACTCTTAACCTACAAGGGAGGCTGGAAAAATGAGCATCTGGTATTCATTTCTAACTCTAACTTGTAGAAACAGGAACTCCCCCAATTAGAGAAGTGGCTCAGATACAAGGCAGCCAGAAAGAATAACAAATATCTCCTACTGTTCTTTTCAGCAGCTTTAAAATGTGCTATCAAAACTTATTTTTTTCTAACGGAAAATTAAAACCTACCTTTCATGTTAATTCATTCAGCAAAACTTTTTTATGCTTCTCATGTATCAGACTCAATGATTAGTTGATTTTCTGACCTTTTTATGTCTTTGAGACTGAGAGATTCCTTTTCTTGGATCTCATTCTGATTGATGCTGCTGGGGCTATCCCCAAAATGAGATGCAATCCAGACCATGGCATTTTCCTCCAAAAGTTTGAGTCATCCCTCTCACTGGGAGGATTCCACCAGGAGGTGAGTATCCAGAGACGATGTAATTTCAATTCCAATTGACCATGCTTAGAATTTTGTTAGAGACACCATAACGAATTCTCAACAATGTTTATATATGAACCCAGAGCAAAGACCACAGAAGGCTAACTCTGTTTGTCTTAGGACACACTTGCAGATCATCCTGAGCCAGCTCTTAAAGCCCTTGTCCCCAGTGTTTTCTTAAAAACTTGATGCCAGCTAATTTCACTGTGATTCACAACCTATCATCCTTGCCAAAAAGAAAACTCTTCGGGCTAACTATTCTCTCCATGTTTTTATACCAATGATTTTCTGTGTTTTCTCTCCCCTGGTTAGCTCCTAATATTCAACTCTCTTGCAATATTTTACATCTTCAGGAAATTTCATTTCATGATGAAGAAAAATTCCATCTTCTTAATCAGCTTCACAGAAGACTCATTACACCTTCCTGAAATTGATTTAAACCTGGTTTTCTCCCCAAGAATATGATTTCCCTTAGCCATTTCAAGCAAAACTAATTATTCCTTCTTTTCAGCTCAGGCTTTGGCCCATGTGTGAGTGATACAGAGGGGGAGGGAATCTCCAGTACTGCTTCCAAAGCATTGCTCCTCCATCGTTGGGTGAATACCTCATCCTGTGAGATTTAAACCATTCAGCTCTACTACCTTCTATGCCTCACGATAGATGATCTTCTACAAATATATAAATTTTTTCATTTGACTTACATTCTTTCTCTTTACCCCAAATCCAGCCATTATTTTGGAAGACTTGCCTGTCCATAGGGACAAATGCCCAACATTCTAGCCTCACCTCCATACCAACGTCTGCTCAGTGGGTGTTCTCTTCCCCAGAGTGCTTTGACACTGAAACCTTCAACTCAGATTTCCCATTTTCTAATCATGATATATTCATGCATTATATCCACCGCACTAATTCTTTGACTGTATTGGGATGTTCAGTTGTTTAATCTCTTGATTTTCTCCCAATTCTGTCAGTCTCTGGGTTTTCATTTTCTTCCTTGTCTAATCTAAACTCAGGGGCCCGATAACTTATTTTCTTATGTATTCTCTCATCTCTCTTGCCTCATTATACTTACACCTTTGCCTCTTTCCCAACTCCGCAGGAAAACCCCCGCTTTATATCGTTCTGTTTACTTTGTCAACAACTCCACCTAGGTTCATACACTGGGTGCTTAATGCTTAAATATTGCATTAATTAAACTAGCTGCACTTGCTAGATAAGACATTACCGTTGCCTCTGACCGTTGTAGAGGTGAACATTTTAGCTGCCTTTGGGTTGCTGGGAATCTGCTACAATCAGCTTGCCATTACAGCCACTTCTAGGGGAATCTTCGTTGATCTCTCTCTAACAGTGCATTATTATCAATGGTCAGCTACAAGAAATGGAATTTATCTGAAGCAAATTCAGTGCAGTTATGAATAATTCTTATCAACATTTTTAGTAACTTTTCTGTTTTAGAATGTGGAAGGAAGATACAAAACATAAAAATTGATTCTCTACATCTAGACACACATAGAGCTCGCAGCATTGGAGCTGAATCTTGAACGCTGAATAGAAGGTCTTCTGGGAGGAAAGGTGAAAAAGAAATTTCAGGCAAAATTATATGCAAACTCAGAGGGTGTGAAAGTGTATGTGTTTGGGGAAGGGCTGAGGAAGGCAAACCACATTTTATAAGTGCCTATTTTTGCCTGCTCTGCATAAGGCACTTTATATATATTATCTAGCAAGCAGTTCAGTGAACTTGAAAATAGGGAATCTGGAAGAAGAAGGTGATGGAAGGCGGGAAGATGAGGCTGGAAAGTCAGCATATTGTAGGGTTCTGAAAGACCTTACATGTAATTTAAAGCTTTTAATTTTACTTATAGGTTATGGAAGTCACTTTAGGATTTTTTTTTTTTTTTTTTTTTTTTTTTTTGTTTTTTTTTTTTTTTTTCCTTTTTTTTTTGGTCTTTTTTGTTTTTTTTCCGTGTCCGGCAACGGATCGCAACCCTCAGTGTTGCCCCCGTACCGGACCGGGGACCGGCAACGG
>NW_007726626.1:72951-140057 GCF_000696425.1 Galeopterus variegatus | reverse complement strand
GCAAGCCTCGGCGTTGCTCCCGCGCCTCGCTCAGCCAGTGAGCGGGAGCCGGTCTGTATGTGGGATCCGAACCCTCGGACGGGAGCGCCTCCGCGCTTCCCAAGCGGCGCACTATCCAGTGCGCCACCGGGCCGGCCCCACTTTAGGATTTTAAATAGGGAAAGACATGATCATATTTACATTTTGGGAAGATCAGTGCTGACATAAAGTAGGAAGAACCCAAGCTGTTTAATGGCATAAGCCACATATATCTACATCACTACTCTTTCCCCCAGCACTGTTGTGCTCAACATTCAATAACAAGTTGATTAATGCACGAATTAATAAATGAGACTGAAAGTAGAAAGAATAATCAGGAGGCCTTTGCAACAATTCAGGTGAGGAAAGGCTGTTCTAAGGCCATAATGGTGCAGATGGAGAAGAGAGGCCAGAAAGATGGGGAGAAACTGGATTTGTGGTTTAAACGGGAGAGAACAATTCAAGATGACTAAAAGATTTTGATGCTAGGTAATTCCTTTTGGTCTTGTAATAACAATCCCTACTCCAGGGGATTTTATATCATCCAATTTTAATGAGCTAATATGTGTAAAACATTATATTAATGAATGAAATACTCTTGGGGATTGTGTTTGCGAGCCACAGAAACTACTAAAGTTGAAGCTTAAATACATTAGGGGTTTTATTTTCTCACATAAAAAAGTCTGAAGTCAGGTGGCCCAGGACTGGTATGGAATTCCAAAATGTCACTGTATTTGTTAGTATTTAAAACAAAATACCTGGAACTGGGTAATTAATAAGAAATGATATTTATTGCTTATAGTTTCAAAGGTTGGGAAGTCCAGAGTCCAGGGAACATATCTAGTGAAGGCCTTGTTGGTGGTGACAGTGACGCAGGGTGTCACATGCAGAATGGCAGAGAAGAGAGAGAGCTACCTCTTCATTCCCTCTCCTTGTAAAGCCCTCAGAACCACACCCATGACTGCCGTTAAACCATCGATTTATTAATCCATCCACTAGGGCATGGTCCTCACAATGTAATCACCTCTTGAAGACACCACCTTTCAACTATAATAATAGTATTTCCCACCCTCAACAATGACAGTGGGTGTCAAGTTTCCAACACATGAACTTTGGGGGCCATAATTCAACCCACAGCAGTCACCAAGGAGTCAGTTCTTTCTAGATTTCAGCTCTGCCATTTTTCTTAATGTTTGGATTTGCCTCATGGCTGCCATGTTGGGAGCATATTCCATGAAGCATGAAGGAGAGAACTGAAGGGCAGAGGATTCCTGCTGGCTGATTCTGCTCCTGTATGTGGTATTCCCCAAAGCTCCACAGAGTGGGCTACTGCTTCACCACATTGTCCCCTGATACAAGTGTGGCTGGGGAAAACAATTGTTTTCATCACACACGTTACGAACCTGAAAAAACAATCAGGGCTCTCTTAAAAGGAAAAAGCGCTGACTAAATACGAGCAGGTGATAATTAGCAGTGTCCGCCCTAACACTGGAAGAGGGAGGTGATACCGTATCCTAATAGTTTTGACAACCTCTGTCTTAGAAACAGCAGAGGTTTCTCTTGAGCTTCTTTGTGGTGCTCACTAGAACAGAGGGTTCAAGTTGATATTAAATTTCAGAAAATTGAATGAGGATGTCATAGAAAAGTGTTTCTTTCATTTATGAAGAGAGCCTGGTTCATCTCCTTAGTTCCTGAAGACACAATTTTCCCATTCCTATATGTACCTCAACCTGTAGGCTGAGAACCCATGACTTCATCCCCTTTGCCAGGGAAAGTTCTTCCATTTCACCTTCCATCCCAGAGTCTTCTTGCAAATACCTTGTTCCACTGGTAACCTGGTGGAAATACTGGAATCCTATTTTTTCCACACCCCTAGTTTTACTAACATTTTATAATTGGTTCCTCTTTAGTTATCTAGTTGCTTTTTACCTTTTAAATATATAATCTCTGCCTTATTCTAAAAAGAAATGAGATTATAGATACTGTATATAGTCAGTTTCTGGTCAATAACTATTTATTGTGTCTACTGAGTCTACTGTGTTCATGTGCTATATAAACTTCTCTAGACCTTGGATCCTTCCTTCCTTTGGGCATGGCCCAGACCTAGGCTGCCAGCTTGGACCATCAAACCTAACACTTCAGGCCCCTCCTGCCAAACTCTTTAGATTCCATGACCATAGTCTTTGGTTATGAAAAAGAAAAAAGCAAGGAAGCTTCATGTGTGTAGTGACAGCCCATTTGGACGGGAAGCATTATGGTGACAGAGGATGAGAGATATACCTATTAGCAGAGATGAATAAAACCATTAGGTGACTCATGTGTACATTCAACATGATCGGTTGTGTCTGTCCTACAGGAGAAATGCTTGCTTCTCTGACAATAGTCTTGTGTCAAGGAAAGTGCTCTTACTTATATATTACTACCCTTTTGGAGCACCAGTGTCACATCTTACCCATCCTGCTTTTAGTATGAAGCAAAATGTAGAAATAAAATGATTTAAATAAATGTAGCCACACAATCTTGCCCGGAGATACACTGAAAAATTAGGCTATCTGTCAGGGGAAAGATTTTCACCCATTTGCTCAGTAATTTAACTTCTCTCTGACCTCCATTTTAAGACATATTGATGCCATGGTTCTTCTGCCAGCCAGTTAAACTCTAGTTTTTCAGTGGTTTAGGGAACTGAGGTTGCTTTATCAAGATCAACAAAGGAGAATAGCATACTCCATGTGGCTAGAAAACCGGCAGCTGTTTTCTTCTTGTTTCTGTGACTGAATAGAGTTTTTAACTCAAAATTAATCTGTCCTAAGAAATGAGGTTACA
Organism: Galeopterus variegatus; assembly: GCF_000696425.1. Lineage (NCBI taxonomy): Eukaryota > Metazoa > Chordata > Mammalia > Dermoptera > Cynocephalidae > Galeopterus > Galeopterus variegatus. The sequence continues at coordinate 137,216 of NW_007726626.1, read as the reverse complement.
AGTGTACAAATTGTCCTTTCCAAAGAGACCCCCAAGCAGCATTTGGTAACGTTGAATGATTACGTAACTAACTTGTACTTAAGAGGAGGAGAAAGTGTTTTACTCATGTTGGAATGAAATGACTTACAGGGGAGTTACTCTATTTAAGTTTAGAGCATGAAGGGGTATCATGGTTATAACAAATCTGGAAGACAATGATAAAGATATCATCACATATCATTTGTGTGCCTATTTAAGACTTTCTGGCACATTCCTTGGCTGTTAGAAGAGTTTTGTTTACCAGGGTTGTGGAGTTATCGTGCAATGTATAGATTTCTCTATAGAAAATACTTCTAAACTGCAAATCAAACCTGAACTAATAGTAGGTATTTGGTGTTCTTGATTGGACAAAAAGCCTCAACAAATTGCAAAGTACATGTCAAAAGACAGATCGAGTTGGTTTGCTGAATTCAGGGAAATGCTTGGTCTGACAGTAAATCAATTGAAATACTTGCAATTGAAAGATTGTATTACTAATTCTCTTTACAATTTATCTTTCTTTTCTCATCTCTTCTAAATAAAGGCTCAGAAATTGCTGCCTTTGCCAATGAAGTGACCCATTTAGCATGTAGCTTTTCTGAAACAGGGATGGCTAACTGGCAAAACTCTTAAGAAGGACAAATTCTGCTTCTGAAAATCAGCAGATTTTGTTTTGTAAGTTTCTTCACAATTATGGTATATGTAAGATGAAACACGCAGAGGTGATGTCTTCTAAACTCTAATCATTTAAAAACAATTCAGAAATCTAGATGGATAGAGGCAAATCTTTTGGCAAGAATGTATCAGCTGATTCATTTCATTGAGAATGGGCATCGTTATGTCTGGGTATCAGTAGACTGAGTTTGGAATACTGCCTCATTTATAAGGGTGATAAATTATAAATATGAAATTATAATACATAATTATTACTCAGAACTATCTTCCTGAGCTAATTGTTTGCTTGGTTTTTTTTCCTACAAAAATAGCTGAGGACAAATAAATGACATTTACTACATAAAGGATGAAATATTAAGTCCATTTAATTTTGTATGTGCTCTGCCCAAATTTTAAAAGATGATCTACTTGATTGTTTCATGTCATTTGATTATAGTTGTCATGTCCTGAAAAAAAATCTCAAAGATACTCCTAGCATAAAAATAAAAAATAAAGTAGAAAATAATGACAAAAATGAAGAAAAGAAAAAGGGGACTGAAAATTGGGAATGACACATAAAAGATAACAATCAAATGTAGGAGGACCTTGTTTGGATCTTGATTTGATTACACAGTGTGTGAACGAGATAATCTTTGAGATAATCTTTGAATTCTGAATGTGAACTAGGTATCAGGTGATATTGAGAAATTATTATTAATTCTGTTGGGCTTGATAATGGCATGGAATATGTGTGATATGGTGTGTGTGTATATATATGTGTGTATATATATATCATGCTGTATATATGCTTTATCACTTAGAGATTCACAGCAAAGAATTCATAGCTGAAATGGATAATATCTGGAGTGTGCTATAAAATATTCTAGAAAACAAACAAAAAATGTGGGAGGGCATAAATAAAAACAAATTTTAGAATATCATAATTGTTCAAGCTGGGTGATGAGTAAAAAGGTATTTTTATACTGTTCTTCCTGATTCTATCCACATTTGAAAACTTTACACACAAAAAATTACAATCTCAATTCATTGCCTTAGAAAAGAGTGAATAAACAACTTCCATTCTTTTTATTACTTCAGGCATCCTTCATAAGGAACTTCTTTTAGTGCCACATACATAAAGCTGAAGTCACTTTTGCCTGGGGTGATTTTAGTTTCTCTGTCTATGGTTGTCAGAGAACTAGAGGACAAGCTGATCGCAGCATTGTAGCACTAGGTTTACACCAGTTCAGACAGGCTACTAGCACCGCACATGTGCTGGTCTGCCCCAGGCTACAGCATATACCAGGGGGTATACCAGGGGAGTGGCAGGATTTACTTCTCTTTCTGTTACCTCTGCAGAGATGGAGAGAGGAATGCCCGGGCTCAGGAGCCCCTCTCATGTCTTTACCAGCTATTGAGAGAACTCAGGAATCCCCTCCAACTGCTATGCACAGTGTGCATGAAAAAGAAGAGCAATCCCATTCTCACTGTGAGGAATGCATAGGGAGAGAAGTGTTCTTGGCATTCTCATATTGGAAGAAGTGATATATTTCCTCATAGAAAGAAAAGCATTGTTTCCACAGAATTAATTGATACTGCATGGAGGAGCATGAGGAGTGGGAACATGTCAGATAAGTTTGTGAACTGCTTGGTTAAATACTATAGGCACTCCTTTCCCCACATAAGTCGTAGGTGTGTAATACCTTAATGCATATGACAAATCTACTTAGGAGTACATATAGGGGACACTGAACACAGCATTTCCCAAATTGTTTTACCATTAACTCTTTTTCTGGGAACATGATGTGAGACTAGTATTTCTTGGAACACACTTTCGAAAATTCTGCCCTTCACCAAACTGTTTTCAACTCAAGCCTCTAGTGTACTGTGGGCTCTTGGCTTCAGTCTCCTTCTGTGCCTACCATAGCCATGTTGAAGTTCCCTTGTACATCAATTTGTCGAATAGTACCGATTTATTGAGTGTCTACTATGTGCCTACTCTTTGTTTGGTGCTGGGAATACAAAGACGAATAAGAAATATGGTCCCTGCCCTCAAAAGGTTCATGCTCTACCAGAGGAACTGGAAACAATGCAAATGATTAGCTTAAGTGTTCACAAGCCACATAAAAATGGTACTCAGCTTTGACAAAAGAAGGGTGAGCATAATTTTGCCCTGAAGGCAGGAGAGCATCCTCTGAACAAGCTGTAGGTGCATTCATTGACTGCCTACCTGGTATCCATTCTCCACCTCCCAACAGTCCCCTTATTTCTCTTTGGACATTCTTGGTGTTTCCTGGGAAGCTGACTCTATCAGAGATAATTTGCATCTTCCATTCCACTGAACACGGACAGGTCCAGAAGCAGTGAATGGCCTGCGCCATTGTTAGAATGAATCTCGGGAATTATGCCTGGAGTGTTGTGATCTTGAATTTTTGACTCTTGTTATGCTGTAGCCATTTCTGGTACTTTGAGAAAAACCAGCCTGGAACAAAGTAGGATACAAAGGAGCGCAGAGTAAAGAGAATCAAGGAAATGGACCAAAGACCTTTAGAGCAAGTAAATTAAAGTTTACCCTACCTCTGAACATTTTAGCTCTCTGAGTAACACATTTTCTTTGTTTTTGTCTTTGGTTTTCTGTTTCCTGAATGTGAAACATCTTAAGTGATATATTCCTGTGCCCATGGCTTTGTCTCGTCATTTTCTCCAACTAAACTAGCCACCTTTCCACTTGTCTGCTTCCTTTTAAAGTTCTCCTATCACCCTATATTCCTTCTGGATCAGCTAAGTTCATTGTGCTCTCTCCCTCCCTTACCACTTATTTTCACTGTATTCATTTAGTGCTTAGATACTCCTATGTTAAAACATGTGCACGTGCACATGTGTGCACAGTCATGTATATGTCTTGTTTCCTAATATGGACCATAAACTCCTTGACAGCAGAGATTCTAACTCATTACATTACATGGAATGCAGTGCCCCATAAACATTTGTTGAATAAATATTAAACTTTTACATCATACCCATTTCCTTCAGTTCTTAGCACAATGGCGGAATTGTAATGGTAATCCACATTTTACTTCTCAGCTGTCATGCCATCTTGGCATCTCCCCGGATTCCTTCTGACCGGAGTGACTACTTCCTCTCCTGTGCACCCAGAATATCATCACAGTGATGGCATTGCTGCTTTCATTTTTTCCTGACACTTTTCCCCTGCTAGACTATAGGAATAAAGATGATATTTTTCCATCTTTGATTCCCTAGCACCTTATGATGTATACAGTAGATACTCAATAGATCTTATTAAAAATAAGAGTGAATTTGCTTATCATTAGTTTTTACATTGGTATTAAAATATTTATACAATCCCACTAATATAATAATCCTTCTACTTTGCCCAAACATATCATGGAACTATCTACCAGGCTAAGCAGTAACAAGGGCTTCAGTAGTACATTTCTTTCATTCATTCACAGACAAAGCATATTAGTTCAACAATAATATTTTTAGAAAGACTTCTATGTCAAGGTTTAGTGCTAGATAATAATTATTTCTATTTCTGGTGACAACATAACACCACTTTCCTCACTGAGATGAAACGAATTGTACTAAATCTAAGAATCTGTACACAAAGTAGAAGAGAAGCAGGTATTATCAAATCCTGTTGAGCACCCTAACTCTTTGATAAATATTGAGTGCACCCAGCGTGGTAGCTGTAATATCAAATTCCTTGAGTGACTTGCCCTAGGAGAGAACATTTCATTAAAGCAGCACAGTAGCTAAAAGATCAGCTTTCTGGTGAGCCTTGTATCTTTTCCTCATTCCCGGAAATCTTGACTTATCATGGATTTGTATCTACCTAAGCCTCCGATCCAGGCCTCTTGGTCTTCAATAGCACCTTGAAATCACTGCCATTTTGCTGAAACTGTTGAAAATACTTCTCTTTTCTTTTTTTTTTTTTTTTTGTCTTTTTGTCTTTTTTCGTGACCGGCAACAGTATCGCAACCCTCGGTGTTGCCCCCGCTCCTCGCTCAGCCAGTGAGCGGCTGGTCTGTACGTGGGATCCAAACCCTTGGCGGGAGTGCTGCCACGCTTCCCAAGCGGCGCACTGTAGCAGTGCGCCACCGGGCCGGCCCAATACTTCTCTTTTCTAAATGCTGCCATTTTCATTAGCCATAAAACTATTCCCTAATTTCCTTTGACCAATGCTTGGAAGAGACTCCAATGTTCTTTCCTGAATCACAAAGAATTTTTTTTCCTGCTTATAAATACACAATCATGACCACCAAGCTATGCATCAATTCCCTACTTCAGTTTTATTTTTAAAAGTAAAGAAAAAAATTCCAATAATACCATATTTGGCAAAATTATCAAAGATTAAGAGCATTGATATTGTATTCTAATAAAGCTATAGCAGCAGATAAATATAGGCCATGCTACTCAAGTTGTGATCTGTGGACAATCAGCCTCAGCATCACCTGGGAGCTCATCTGATAGAAATACAGAATCTCAGGCTCTAACTTAGACCTCCTGAATGAGACTCTACGTTTAACATGATCCTCAGGTAATTCTTATGTACAATGATCTTTGAAAGGCACTAGATATAAACAGTAAAAGGCCTTTAAACACCAAATGAAGACAGATTTTTATTCTTATATTGTGCTTTCTAAGCTTTCTGCCAAAAAATCCTTAATAAATATTACTCCAAAAGATAATTAAAATATAGTCTCAGTCTGCCTAGAGCTCACAAACTTCTAGAGATGACAAACTTCTATGAGATCCCAGAAATAGGTGTGGCTAACTCAATGTGGTAAATAAGGAGAGGCTTTAGTTTTCCCAAACTATAAAAAAAACCCTTGAATATAATATTCCCTCTTGTCTACCTCCCAAGAACGCTGCAATATTTAACACCATTATTTATGGAACATAGTAACATGCATTGAGAAAGAACTGTGTAACCAACATTCTTGCAAATCACATTTTGATGAAAATCTCTGCTAGCAAATTTTTTTTCCATTATAAAATGCTCAAAAGTATGTTCGGATAAACCATAATTACTGGAGACTTTGTAATTATGCATGTGAGCTCAGTGCAATCCACAGTAGACTATGGGTTGCTTTCACAGAAGGCCACAATTCGCTGGAGCTGAGAGACACAATATCAGTACCACAATAATCAATAGAATTCTATTGACCAGTTGGCCTAACCAGAAATAATAATATTTTTAATTGGTTCTGTTTTTAAACAATATTTATTTAAATGTTGCAAATATTTAAATGTTTATTTGCAAATATTTAAAATTTATTTAAATATTGCAATCAGTTTTATTTAGAAAACTGTACTATTTGTCTAAAAATACAGAGTAATTTGTTATTTCAGTAAATGGACTGCAGATTGGACATTTTACTAGAGAAATAAAAAGTTGGCAGTAATTTTACATAGTGATTTGATGCAAACACTTCACCATCATGAAAAGCGTGTAGTAAGTCCCTCTTTATTTGGGTACTAGTGATGTAGACAAATATGGCCCTACCTACTGGGAACGTATCTACGCGGTATGTTTATGTTTGCCTACTCTAGCCTATGTCAAGCAGGATGGAGTCAAGGTTCCCAGCAGAGTTTATATGTGTCCCAGTGTTTTTTAAAGCTATGTTGACAAACTATAACAAAATAAGTAATTGTTCCTGGTCAGTTAATAATATATTAAGAAATTCCTTATTTAGGTCATTCCCTCCCATTCCCAAATGCACATAGTTTCAAAATTTTTAGCAATAAACTTTAGAAATTACAGAGGCCTCTGAAACAACAGAGTAGTCTGAGGACAAAGTGAGGCTGTCATATATGGTAACTGGTTCATCAATGAATATACCAGTCAGTCAAAAATATCTATTTCTACTAGATCAACAACTGGAAGTGTAGTTTCAACTTCACTGGCAGGTTATTATGCATTGTGAGTCTACAGGCTTGGGCTGTTGCACAAAATAGTGGGAAAGAGGCACCAGGGTCAAATAACAGTTTTGGAACTTTTAGCTTGGGATAGTGCTAACACTGGCCAGACCAATGACTTTGACTGGTAAGACCTCTTCACTTTGCTGTAGATCCTCTGGAGTCCTTTAATCAGAACAGTGATGAGCTTGGATTGTTGCTATGATGAATGATTAATGAAGTACTTTAAAGTACTGAGGGTTTTATGCATAATACTTGATAATGTATCCTTTAAATGTGTAATCATACAGCAATCACCAGACTCTTCCAGAAAAAGAACACAACAAATAACTCAAAAACACAATCCTAATGATCATCTTTTCTAAAAGATTTCTTTTCCCTTATGAGATATATAAGAAACTCTAATACTTTGAGATTGGTGACAGTTTCTCTTGCTGGTTTATTCTCATTTTAATCTGTGGCAATTGTAGTGTACTTCACTTAAAACTAAATAGGCTCAATTCTTCTTACTTAACCACGTTGCCCTTCCCAGATGTTTATTTGAAACCATGAAGACTTAATCAAAAATCTGATTTTCAGATGATAGAATGCCTACGTAAGGCCTGGGCTAGAGTCCTTCCTAGAAGACCAAGCAGTAGCCCTGGAACCTGAGACAGCATGGAGCAAAGTGGCTGGAAATTATTAAAAGAGTGATGGTGGAGGGTGCATCTGATGGAGACCAAAAGCATCCTGAGGTTCAGAAGCACATCAGGTAGGTGGTGCTGGGAGCTGAGGATTTTGGCTACATTACATCACAAAGTGTGGTGTGGGGTTATAGCTTTCTCCCAACTCTCCATTTCCCTCCATGCTTTTTAAAATTTTTTAAATAGTGCCTTTTGTTGTTTATTTGAAATACATTTAACTTAGATAAAATAAAAATAGTTAAGACATGTAGTTCTTACTATGTGCCAGTCATGGTCTAAGTGGTTTCTTTTATATAATTAACTCATTGAATAGTACTGACTCTATAAGGTATGTACTTTCCCGCTTTCCCCTTTTACAGACCAGGAAACTGAGGCACAGAGAGGTGAAATAATTTGGTCAAAGACATAGCCAGTAGTGGCAGAGCTAGATTAAACCCAGGAGTTCAACTAATAGGTATTGTGCTCTTAATTCCTGCTGTCTACTATTTTGTTGTGTAATTCTATATTAAATGTGATACCATACAAAAAACATAAAACATAGGGTCTGCATATAGAAGGTGCTCTGCACAACAAACGTTAGCTCTCCTTATGTAAAATATTGATGCACACACTTACTTCTAGGGAGGGCAGAGTCCATTATTGCTCAGTAGTTAAGAATGCAGGATCAGCAGTTAGTCAACCTGTGTTCAGAATCCTGCCATCCCTTACTAGCTGTGTGGCCATTGGCAACCTGCATCGCCTCTGTGTGCCTTAGTGACTTCATTTGTAACATGCGATAACAGGAGGAGCTATCTCAGAAGGTTGCTGCAGGGTTGAATGAGATCATGTAAAGTTTTTGCACAATTCTCAGTACATAGTAAACACTCAGTAAGCTTTGTTGTTGTTGTTATATTAGGGAACCTATATAGAGTGATTAATACCCAACATTACACTGGGAACATAGTAGACAGTAAGTAAATATTTACCAAATGACTGAATGAATGTATGACTTAATTAATTTGTTCAAGTTTGATTTGCCCCAAGGATGACTGGGGGCCAGAGAGGTTACATAATATTTTCCTGCTCCCCAGAGGATGCCAGGATGACTCAGCAAGCCCTCATGCTGGCATTTGACAGTGATATGCTAAGCTGCTTGGGCACTGTCTGACTTTGACATGATCCCAACTCTGACACATTTCATGGTTTTAGACACTGACAAACCCAAGCCAGGTTAGTCCCAAGGTGCTGAGAGTTGCTGTAGATCAGGGTGTAGCCAGAAGAAAATATGGCTATTACCATCACTCACCAAATGTAGTACATGAGACTTTCTCATGACCAGGCCCTACTACTTGTCAATTATTCCTTTTTAAAAAATGTCTGTATATCAAAGACAACGTTTTCAATGCTGTTCTTTTGTGGTAGCCTAAGTTCTGGGAGTGCATTTGCAATAACAAAAAGAAAAAGAATACAAATGGTTTAGTATAGTTGTAGTGTTTTGTATACACAATTCTTAGTTAATCATTGTATTATATTCATTAGTGTCTTCAATTCATGCTGTCATTTAACCATTTAATAAATATTTATCAACTACTTATTATATGCCAGATACTGTTCTAGGAATTGAGGATATATCAATGAACAAAACAGATCAAAATTATATCGATCAGCCAGGCTGTACAATAGAAAAGTAACATAAGAATTATGTTACTTCAATATAATAATACTTTTCTGATAATACCATGAAGTTTATAATCAGCTTTGATAACCAAAAGTTCTATGGTTCTAAGTCCCTTATCTTTACTAAGTTAAAAATACAATTGAAATGTTATTGCTTCTATTGAAAATGTATCTATTAAATTGTGGTTCAGTTATCATACCTTTCAAACATGATGGTAAAACCTGGTAAAGTTAACATGAATAGTTCTTCTATACCAACATTTTGAATATTATTTTCCACGGGCTATTAATATGTATTCAGCTTAAAAACAAAAAGCAAATTTCCTGCTTAAACAAGTGTGGAAAGTCTTCTGTGCCTAATGAATATGCAACTATGTAAGATGACACACAGGGTTTCAGAAACCTGTTTGATCAGAGAACCCTCTTTCCTGCAGAACTTTCTGTGGAACAATTGTTTTTTTTAAAATTTAATTTAATTTAATTTTACTTCTCAAAATGCATTGTACTTATTTTTCATGCCCCTTTACCCGTTCCTCTCCACCCCTTCCCTGCCTCTCCCCATTGTATCTGTGCGCTTGGCTCAAACAGTTCAAGGATTTTTTGTGGGTATTCTGTCTTCTTCCCCGCATCCTTTATTTGTTCATGTGTTTATTTATTCATTAATTTTTAGCTTCTACAAATAAGTGAGAACATGTGGTATTTCTCTTTCTGTGCCTGACTTCTTTCACTTAATATAATTTTCTCTAAGTCCATCCATTTTGTTGTGAATGGTAGTATTTTGTTCTTTTTTATAGCAGTGTAGGATTCCATTGTTTAGATGTACCACAGTTTCCTTATCCACTCATCGGATGATAGACACTTGGGCTGGTGCCAGCTCTTGGCTATTGTGTACAGAGCTGCAATAAACATTGGAGTACAGGTATCCCCTCGGCATGATGATTTCAATTCCTCTGGTTATATTCCCAGCAGTGGGATCGCTGGGTCATATGTTAGATCTTTCTGTAATTGTTTGAGGAACCTCCATATCATTTTCCATAAAGGCTGCACCATTTTGCAGCCCCACCAACAGTGGATGAGAGTTCCTTTTTCTCCACAACCTCTCCAGCACTTATCATTCTCAGTCTTTTGGATGTTAGCTATCCTAACTGGAATGAGATGATATCTCAGTGTGGTTTTGATTTGCATTTCCCAGATGTTGAATGATATTGAGCACTTTTTCATGTCTCTGTTGGCCATTCATATATCTTCTTTTGAGAAATGTCTGTTCAGTTCCTTGCCCATTTTTTAATTGGGTTATTTGTTTTTTTGTTGTAAAGTTGTTTGAGTTCCTTGTATATTCTGGATATTAATCCTTTGTCAGATGTATATTTAGCAAATATTTTCTCCCACTCTGTGGGTTGTTTTTTTACTCTGTTGATTGTTTCTTTTGCTGTGCAGAAGCTTTTTAGTTTGATATAATCCCATTTGTTTATTTTACCTTTAGTTGTCTGTGCTTTTTGGGTCCTATTCATGAATTCTGTACCCACTCCTACTTCCTGGAGTGTTTCCCCTATGTTTTCTTTAAGGAGTTTTATTGTTTCAAGATGTTTATTTAATTCTTTAATCCATTTTGAATTGATTTTAGTATATAGTGGAAGATAGAGGTCTAGTTTCATTCTCCTACATAAGATTACCAGTTTTCCCAGCACCATTTGATGAAAAGGCGGTCTCTTCCCCAGTATGTAGGTTTGCTGCCTTTGTTAAAGATCAGATGGCTGTAGGCATATGGGTTAATTTCTGGATTCTCTAATCTGTTCCATTGACCCATGTGTATGTTTTTATGCCAGTACCATGCTGTTTTGGTTATTATAGCTTTGTAATATAGTTTAAAGTCAGGTAGTGTTATGCCACCAGCTTTATTTTTTTTTGCTTAGGATTGCTTTGGCTATGCGTGGTCTTTTGTTGTTCCATATAAATGTCTGGATAGCTTTTCCCATCTCAGAGGAAAATGTCATTGGAATTTAGATGGGGATTGCATTGAATTTGTAGATCACTTTGGGTAATATGGACATTTTCACAATGTTAATTCTTCCAATCCAAAAGCATGGAATATCTTTACATCTTCTTGTGTCCTCTTTAATTTCTCGCAACACTGGTTTGTAGTTCTCTTCATAGAGATTTTTCACATCCTTGGTCAGCTTTATTCCCAAATATTTTATTTTTTTGGTGGCTACTGTAAATGGGCTAGCTTTCTTGATTTCTTTTTCTGCATGTTCACTGGTGGAGTATAGAAATGCTACTGATTTTTGTGTGTTGATTTTGTACGCTGCAACTTTGCTGAAATTGTTTATCAACTCTAGGAGTTTTTTCATAGAAGCTTTAGGCTGTTCAATATATAGGATCATATCATCTGCAAAAAGGGACAGCTTGACTTCATCCTTTCCAATCTGGATGCCCTTTATTTCCTTCTCTTCTCTGATTGCTCTGGCTAGTACTTCCAATGCTATGTTGAATAGGAGTGGTGAGAGTGGGCATCCTTTTCTAGTTCCGTTCAGGATGATATTGGTAGTGGGCTTATCATATATGGCTTTAATTATATTGAGATACTTTCTGTCTATGCCTAACTTGTAGAGAGTCTTTATCATGAAAGGATGTTGAATTTTGTCAAATGCTTTTTCATGTCAATAGAGATGATCATGTGGTTTTTGTCTTTGCTTTTTTTTTTGTCTTTTTCGTGACCGGTAAGGGGATCGCAACCCTTGGCTTGTGGTTGCCCGCACCGCGCTCAGCCAGTGAGCACACCGGCCAGTCCTATATAGGATCCGAACCCACGGCGGGAGCATTGCTGCACTCCCAGCGCTGCACTCCCCCAAGTGCGCCATGGGGCCGGCCCTGTCTTTGCTTTTATTAACGTGGTGTATCACATTTATTGATTTGCATATGTTGAACCAACCTTGCATCCCTGGGATGAATCCCACTTGATCATGGTGTATAATTTTCTGTATGTGTTGCTGTATTCTGTTAGCTAGTATTTTATTGAGGATTTTTGCATCTATATTCATCAAGGATATTGCCATGCAGTTTTCTATTTTTGATGCATCTTTGTCTGGTTTTGGAATCAGGGTGATATTTGCCTCATAGAATGAGGTTGGGAGAATGGCCTCTGTTTCAGTCTTTTGGAACAGTTTGTAGAGAATTGGTATCAGTTCCTTTTTGAAAATTGGGTAGAACTCTGCAGTGAATCTGTCTGGTCCTGGGCTTTTCTTTGTTGGGAGCCTTCTGATAACAGCTTCAATCTCTTTTATTGTTACTGGCCTGTTCAGATTTTCTATATCTTCTTGCTTCAGTTTTGGTAGCTTGTATCCATCCAGAAATTCATCCATTTCCCACAGATTTTCAAATTTGTTGGCATATAGTTGTGTATAGTAGTCTCTAATGATTTCTTGTATTTCTGAGGTGTCAGTTGTAATTTCACTTTTTTCATTTCTAATTTTTGTTATTTGGGTCTTCTCTCTTCTTTTCTTAGTTAGTCTTGCTAAAGGTTTGTCAATGTTATTAACCTTTTCAAAGAACCAACTTTTTGTTTCATTGATCTTTTGTATTGTTTTTCGTGTTTCTATTTCATTTAGTTCTGCTCTGATCTTAATTATTTCTTTCCATCTACTAAGTTTAGGTTTGGATTGTTCTTGTTTTTCTAGTTTTTTAAGGTGAAGTGTTAGGTTATTTATTTGCCATCTTTCCATTCTTCTGAAGTAAGCATTTAATGCAATAAATTTCCCCCTTAAAACTGCTTTGGCAGTATCCCACAGGTTTTGGTATGATATGTCATTATTTTCATTAGTTTTAAGAAATTTTTTGATTTCCTGTTTAATTTCTTCTTGGACCCACATGTCATTAAGTAGTATGTTGTTTAATTTCCATGAGTTTGTATAGTTTTCAGAGTTTCATTTATTATTGATTTCTAATTTTAATACATTGTGATCAGAAAAAATACATGGAATAATTCCAATTTTTTTGAATTTTTTAAGATTTGCTTTGTGACCTAACATGTGGTCTATCCTGGAGAATGTTCCATGTGCTGATGAGAAGAATGAATATTCTGAGGTTGTTGGGTGGAATGTTCTGTAGATATCTGCCAAGACCAATTGGTCTAAAGTATTGTTTAGATCTTGTGTTTCTCTATTGATTTTTTGCCTAGATGATCTGTCCAATGATGAGAGTGGGGTGTTCAGGTACCCCACTATTATGGTGTTAGTTTCTATTTCTTTCTTTAGATCTAATAGTGTTTGCTTTGTAAATCTGGCTGCTCTGATATTAGGTGTGTATATATATTTTTGATTGTTATGTCTTCTTGATGGTAGATCTTTTTATCATTATATATTGGCCATCTTTATCTCTTTTAATGGCTTTTGCTTTAAAGTCTATTTTATCTGATATAAGAATAGCTAGCTACTCCAGCTCGTTTTTCATTTCTACTTGCATGGTATATCTTTTTCCATCCTTTCACTCTTAGTCTATGTGTGTCTTTACAGGTCAAGTGAGTCTCTTGAAGACAGCATATTGTTGGGTCCATCTTTTTAATCCAGTCAGTCAGTCTGTGTCTTTTGAATGGGGAATTTAGTCTCTTTATATTCAGAGTTATTATTGAAAGTGTTGATTTATTCCTAGCATTATACTGATATTTGCTTAAATGTCTTAAGTATCTTTTGTTCCTTTCTTTCAAATTTTCTGTTTGTCTTATATATTTGTTGGTTTCTTGGGGTGATAGATAAACTATTTTTTCTCTCTTTTGTTAGCATTTTTGTTTTGCTGGTAGGTATTGTTCTTTCTTGTGTATTCATGGTAGTGACGGTTGTTTTTGTGGTATCAAACCCAGTACTTTCTTGAGAATTTCTTGTAGGGCTGGTTGTGTGGTAGTGAACTCCCGCAGTTTTTGTTTGTCTGAGAAATATACTATTTGTCCTTCATTTCAGAAGGATAGTCATGCTGGGTAAAGTATTCTTGGCTGGCAATTTTTGTCCTTTAGTGCTTTGAATATATCATCCCATTCTTTTCTGGCTTTTAGAGTTTCTGATGAAAAGTCTATTCCGATTGGGGCTCCCTTATAAGTGACTAGCCGCTTCTCTCTTGCAGCTTTTAATATTCTCTCTTTGTCTTTGATTTTTGTCAGTTTATCACATGTCTTGGAGAGGACCTTTTTGGGTTGAATGTGTTTGGTGATCTTTGGGCTTCTTGAATCTGGGGATCTGTGCCTTTCCCTGTACCTGGAAAGTTTTCTGCTATTATCTCATTGAGTATGTTTTCAATGCCATTTCCTTTTTCCTTCCCTTCTGGAATACTCATGATTCAGATATTTGAGCACTTAAGGTTGTCAGTTGTCTGTCTTAAATTTTCTTCAATTGTTTTGATTCTTTTTTCTTTTTTCTGGTCTGTCTGTGATAATTCAAACAGCCTGTCTTCGAAGTCAGAAATTCTCTCTTCTGCTTGTTCAAATCTGCTGGTTAAACTATCTGTTGTATTTTTTATTTCACTGAATGAGTCTTTCAGCTCCACAAGCTCAGCTACATTCCTTTTCAAGGCATTGATTTCTTTGTACATTTCTTCTTTAAGATCCTATATGTTTTTTCTCATTTCGTTGTGTTGTTTCACTGAGTTTTCTTGTACCTCATTTAGTTTCCTTAGGATAGTTACTCTAAATTCCCTGTCTGTCATTTCAAAGACTTCTTGTTCTACAGGATCTAGTGCTTGAAAGTTATCAATTTCCTTTGGTGGTGATGTACTTTCTTGATTTTTCATATTTCTGGTTTCTTTCCTTTGGAGTTTTGTCACTGTGGCTGGGGGTATCACAGTTCACTCGATTCACCCTGATGTCTGGCTTGGATCCTGAAGGGTCTAATTTCCTTTGGTGGTGATGTACTTTCTTGATTTTTCATATTTCTGGTTTCTTTCCTTTGGAGTTTTGTCACTGTGGCTGGGGGTATCACAGTTCACTCGATTCACCCTGATGTCTGGCTTGGATCCTGAAGGGTCTGCTGCTTCTGGAAAGCAGAAATTAGTCTGGACCAGAAGTCCCGCCCCACCTGCCTTCACCAGCTTGTCAAGCTCAGGGCTTGGAAGCCCGTGCCTCTCAGGTCGCTCATGGAGATGGAAGGTCTGTGCTGGAAGTCCCGCCCTGCCTGTGTTTACCAGCTCGTCTGGCTCAGGGCTTGGGAACCCAGAGCCTCTCAGGTTGCTCACGGAGACGGACAGCCTGCACTGGAAGTCCCGCCCTGGCCCTGTCTGCCTTCTCTGGCCAGCAGACTCGAGTGTGTGGGCCCAAAAGTTCTAAAGCTCTAAAGTCTCTTTAGGAAATGGGGAGCAACATGAACTGGGGTCCCGGGCAGGTGGCTCCTGTCTGTTCTAGCACAGATTTCAGGTCTTCTGTCACTGCTCCTCAAAAGCTTCAAATTGGTCACTCTGTGGGAGAGAGCAGCACCAGGAACCGACTACTCTGCCATCTTTGGAACAATTGTTTTACTGAACAAATTTTGGAAAAAATATTTACTAAGCTTCTTCTATAATTTATTGGCAGGGCATAAAGGAATTATAGACAATGATAGGCTCATAAGAAAACCTGAAAAAAGCAATTTTTTATCTGGTTTTGTAAGATGAACAACAGGGCAACCAAACTGCAGCCTAGATTAATAGCTTTCCTTCCTAAACAATATCTATATTTGGTACGTGTTTATTATAGCAGGGAGGCCATAGGGACACTTTGCTTTATCAATGGCAATGACATATCTATACCTACTTTATTTCATGTATCTGACTCTGTATGTGGAATTGTACCCACTCAACATCCTCTATACTCAGTCCTCTTCTGTTTCTAGGCCTGTTCACACTGCCAACTGTGGGAACAAATTTTGTTTTGTTTTGTTTTTAGAGTAGGTAATACATTCACATGATTCAAAACTCAAGAGATACAGAAGAGTGAAAGATTTCTCTTTTACCTCAGTTCTCTGACCACTCAGTTCAACAAATGTTGCTAATTTTTGGTGTATTCACATAAACAACATATGCATATATTTTTTATCCACCCACTCCTATATTCATACATTATACATACTTTCACACATTTTCTGTTTTAACAAGTTATATTGGAAATTATTTTTTACCATCTTTCAAAGAGCTTCCACATTCTTTTTCTTAACATGTGCAAAGTATTTCATTGAATACATGTGCCCTTAGTTATTTAACTAGTACACTATTGATTAACATTATTATTTCCAATATTTTGGTATTGCAAAGAGTAACCTTGTCACATATGTTGATTCACGTGCTTGAGAGTATATTTTACATATGCATTTCTGAAGTGGACTTACTAAATTAAAAGTATGTACATGAGAAATTTCATAGATATTGTCAAATTACCTTCCACAGGGGTTGTACTAATATGCACTCCCACCAACAATATATAAAAATAACTTTTTTCAGCTCCACTCATTAAAGTGGTGCACCAAACTTTTTGATCTTTCCAAATCTAATAGGTGATAAATGGTATGTTACTATAGTATAAATTTAGAGTTTATCTCTTAAAGAAATGATGTTTTTTTTTCACTGAAAAGGTTTATAGAAATCATTTAAGAATTTATTGTATATTTCCCTTGCCTTCATGTACAGCTTATACTAAAGTTCATTTTTCTTTGATATTTAACTGTCATCATTACGGGCATTAATTTTGTACTATAATGCAGTGATCCCTTTAAGGGGTAGTGATGAGTGGAAGCTTTTTGCCACGAGTGGGACTGGGTTCTGAACACTGTGCCTCCATTGTTCTCTGACTACTCAATTTCCTTCAGCTGTTACTCTATGTATGTGCATATCCTCTTGGTTTCTAATCTGTTTCCTTAATTAATACTTTACCATCTGAAGGAAACTTCAAAATAATAATTATGATAGCTACCATTTATTAAGTGTCTTTTATGTTTCCGGTAGAAGTTTACATGCATGATCTACTAAATCTTCATAGAGACCTTATAAGGTAGATATTATGAATTACATTTTCCTGTTGAAATAACCCAGGCTATGGACAATTTATAAATAGGAGAGCTGGACCATATCAACTTTTTCCTCCCTTTGGAAGAATGTGTGTGAGCTTTGTACAACTGTTTTCCTCACTGTTCAAAGATGTTTTCCTCCACTTCTGGTTGGATTCTCTGTGTTCTTGGAGTCTGGGGTTACTCTACAAGTGACCTCTGGAAGCACAGGGCACCACTGCACATTACTTTACACTCAATATGCTTTTGAAGCCAGAAGCTAGGAGTATCTTAATGTGAACCAAAATAACTAAAAAGCCAGGTCAGCAATCATTTTAGCAATAAATGTCTGTTTCATTATATTGTGAACTCTCTTTCTAATTAATTCCCTTTTCAAAGGATTTTATGTGAAGCATGTGACAAGCAGTTTATTTTGTTTTTGAATTAGCAAGGAAATTCAAACAGCTTGGCATCTGTGGCATGCAGGTGGCAGATTTATCATTTCCTATCTGGCTAAGCCACATCTGAGGTTTTTCTATCATTGCTTTTATCACAAGATAGGATTTTTCTTCATGACCACTCTTAGTACCATAAGCACATAAATGCCCAAAGCTCTGAAAAATCCTTGTACTTCATTGACTTAAATTTGTTTTCTTTCTACTTACATTAAACAAACTAGCTCAGTGCATTCTGATGAAATTCTGGGAGAAGCTCATTTCCCTTCTTATATCTCAGTGTCCAATATCTGTCTCCCAAGTTAATGAGAGCCATGTGCTTTTGCACCTGGGATTCAGGTCTCCTGAAATGAGGACATAAGTGGTCTTGGATTTTTCCTGGCATTTCCCTGAAGATATTCTCACTGGGTGGCTGCACAGCTCTAGCAAACATGCCTATTTAGAAGATAGATGAGGAGGTGCAGAGCCCCTGACTCACATAAAGGAGTCATTCCATAACACCCTTCAAAGCAAAACTCCTTAGAACATCAGAAAGGCCAATTCAAGGGGAGGTATTTGGTATATATAAGCTGTAAAATTTTACCTTTTTCCCCTTCCATTCAGTAATTTTACCTTCACCACCTGTGCCTTAAAACCAAGAATGATTTAAATTCCCTCTTTCAAAATTTTATGATTTCCATTTTTAGAAGAAATTGCGAAAGATTGGGATTTTCTCCTTTCAATTCAATTCACCTGCATTACCTGGGCATCAGGGGCTTTAAGGTTTATGGTCCGTTTTAAAACCTCAACAGACACATTCGAACTTATTACAATAGGCCTTGTAAATGAAAGATGGCAAACCCATGAGCACTTGAGGAATTTGTCCTTTCCCAAAGAGCAGAAGAACAAATCGAGAGGAGTGCCTTCAATTTAGACTACATTTTAATCCTTTCTTTTTTTTTAAAAATGACTTTTTAAACAAACGACTAATACTGGATCTACAATATAAGCAAATCAAGCAGCCTGTTACATAGTACAAAAAAATACTGTCAGTGACTGGTTGTTCCAGTTCAATTCCATCTGCAAACTCTGATGAGTATGTTATTTAAAAATCCAGAGTTTGTTAAACTCCTCGGAATAGAAGTAACATTTTAAACTAATGTTGGGTATTGATCTTCTCTTTCAAATATTACTACAGCCCTTGGTTTTACTTTTAAAATGTCACTTTCCAGAAATCTAAAAACACCCATTGGGTCTGTTAAAAAGATATTATGAATTTGTAAGGTGTTGAGGCTCTGTAATATGATTTATGAGTGTTTATTATGCTTTGGTTTCACAAAGTGTGAGATGTGATTACAAGGTAATGAAATGGGTTTTTGTATGTGGTGGGAGAAATCAGTCTCATTACTTTGTATTTCTATAGTTTGACACACATTTTATAAAATAGGTGAAAGGTGCCTGTTCCATGGCAAAGCTATGATCTACATTTGGAAGTCTTACATTAAGAGGAGGCACAAATAAAAATTATTTTCATGTCATGGAGACTTTGGGAAGTCCAGTGAAATATGGACTCCTCCAAATAATTTCAAAAAATCTTAAAATACATAGATCTTCCAAGAAAACCAATTATGTTGGCGTAGAGTTAATTATTTTTTCCCACTGTTTGCTTCCATGTCTCAAATTGTTAACACAGACACATGCACAGCATACATGGGTGTTTCTGTTAGAATCAGATTGGAAGCACTTTCTTTTAAGGAACTTTCCTCCTTAAAGACACAGTAAACATACGGAAGGAGCTGGGATTATACACCTCGCCCCCTGCTCCTTCCCTCAGTGACTTCCTTCCTTGCCCTAGTCATGTCCTTTTTTTTTTTCCTTTCTTCAAGAGTAAAATCCTGATGATTGCTAATGTGTCCTTATTAGATAAATTAAAATGCTACTTGTATTTGGAACAGAAATGTGCTTTTGTGGTCCTTAGCTTTGTTTCTTTGTCTTTTATAGCCTTCTGAAGACAATGGGGATTCTAAGAGGATGGTGATGTTTTGTTTTATAGAACATTTTGATGGCTTTGTTGTAAGGGAAAGACTTCATTTCTCTTTTTCCTGAAGGAGACATAATTTGAAGAACTGGGTGCTCTCTGGGAAGGAAGGAGATGTAAGAAAGTTACACGATACATAACGCAACATCTCATGGTGCCCACAAGCCTCCAATAAAGGTTTTCTTGGGGGGTGGGGGGTGAAAACTGGTGAAGGAGGTGATTTTTGTGTGCAGACCAGAGCATGAATTTCTAGAGCCTAGGATTCAGGAACTGGAATAGAGTGAATAGAGCAGAAATTTTGTGGAAAATTTTCTCAATCTTCTCTCTAGAAATGAATGGACACTGTCATAGTCCATTTGTGCTGCTGTAACAAAGTTCTTGAGACTGGATAATTCATGAAGAACAGAAACTTATTTTCTTATAGTTCTGGAGGTTGGAAAGTTCAAGTTCAAGGTGTCAGCAGGATCCATTGTCTGCTAAGGGCTGCATCTTCTGGAGGGGAAGAACGCTGCATCCTCACATGGCAGAAGGCGAAAGGGCAAGCTAGACAGAGTGTCTCATCAAGCCCTTCAATAAAGGTACCTAATCTTCTTTACCAGGGGAGGAGCCCTTATGACCAAATCACCTCTGAAAGGCCCCATCTCCTAATACCATCACATTGGCAATACCTGAATTTTGGAGGGGACACATTCAAACCATAACAGACACCAAATATATGTTGTGTTCTAAGGGCCAAGAGGGGCCTGGATGACATTTGAGTTTCACATTTACAGATGCTTGAAGAGAGGAGAAAACAAAAACAAAAAGGAAACTAATGTTTTTGGTTTGAAGTAGATGATTCCGCTCTCCTTACATTGAATTATTCGCACTTTTTCTACTTACAATGAAAAAACAAACTGACTCCTTTATTCCTTTTATATAGATGCAGTTGTATCTATAAAAGCCTCTCAAATGACATTTATCTTCCTGCCTCAACTTTCACTAAAGCATCTTCTTCAAGACTTTCTTTTTTTGAAGAGTTTTTGTGGACTTTTTAGGTGACTAGCTAGCAGAAAGGAGATAAGGCCACTGTGGAGATTGGATTGAGCATGAGGTTTGGGCCAGGAGGGTCTCCTTGTGGTTGGTCCTTTGGCCACTTACAAGCTGTGTGATCTTCACTTTTCCAAGCTCTGGTTTCTTTATCGGCAAGAGTATCTCATAAGATTAAATTAAAATGCTATTTAAAATGTGTATCACCCAGATTTCTTTTTTAAATTTACAAACAGCAGAACTTAATTTAGCTAGTTTTAGTAAAACAGAAAGTTATTAAAGATGGTTTACAGAATCTTTGGGAAGGCCAGAAATTCAGATACAGTGACCTCAAAGCCAGGAAAAATATTGAATTCATATCCTTGCTGGGTGTGGGCACTGCAGTCCGCACTGAAGGGCTGAGCAAAGGACACTTATTGCTGTGAACCCTGTCTAGAATGACAGGACTCTGAGCCACACTTCACCATGCCTGCTGGGAAAAGAAAGTGTTTGTGCAGTCTCCTTCCTTCCTTGGTCTCTTCCAAACCCAGACTTGTTTGGATGAGTGTGATTGGTCTAGCCTAGGCAATGTGCCTGAGGTTGAGAAACAAAGTTCTGGTTTCTACCCAGGGGTGCAAGACTCACAGAGAGGGAAACTCTACAAATTAAGGGAGGCTCTTTCTGCCTGGTGGCCACAAACATGATATAGCCATCACAATCCAAGAATATAGATACTTAGCACATAATGAAAACTCAGAAAAAGTATTTACTATCGTTACTGCAAAGTATTATGAAAAGAAAGTAAGAGAAATGATGGTACTCTTGATATGCATTCATATATCCTTTCACTAGCTCTTTCGTACATTTTAAGCACACTTCAGCTAAAAGATATTTTAAAAGAGCACACATGCAACTGTGTATCCTCTTGGAGCATACGTTGGAAGACAACATTTTGAGTGCATTAGATGTCTTGTGTTTTCCCCTCTAGCTTCACTTTCTACTCTCCTGCACCCTACTCTAGAAACTAGAACTCTGCTCTCTAGCAGGCTTCCTTAGCCTCTGATTTCTGGGTGAGTCTGCCAGTGGGGAACACCAGCAGGGGATCAGAGGGAGGAAGGAAAGTGAAGACAGGATATTTGTTCCCTGGGCTCTTCTCCTGCAGGGAGGAGGAATCACTTTGGGTTGGCTGCATTCCTTTACCTAAAGTCACAGAGACTGTGAAGGGGGAGGTGACAGCAAGTAGTGGGAAAGAAGAAAAAACTTTGTGTCATTTGAAACACTACGTGTACTAACAGAAATTATGTTTGTGTTCTTTAGCTTGGTTTTCTTGTCTTTTGGTACAAAAGTCTTCTGAGTGTGGTGGGTTTTATTAAGTTTTCTCCACCTAAGCTTTTTCCATCTTGGGGTTCTATTCCACTGGTTTCATTAGCCTGAGGATGGTAACAAGGCTGTCCTGTGACCAGCGCTGGGGCACTGTGCTGACTTTTGTAGGTTCCTCACATCTTAACTACACCCTCAAAAGTAATCCCTTTATTAAATTCTCCCCAAATTATATGATTTGACTGTGCCATCTCTTTCTGATGTGGACTCTGATTGATACCCTGAGAAAGGATTGTTAAAACATACTATAGGATATATAGTAATATTTATTTAGAAGTTTTAAAAAATTGTGTGTTTTCTACATCTTTTTTATTAAGCTATTTTAATTTAAAATGTGCACACATGGGGGGACAGTGTGCCCAGTAGAAGTTTGGGAAACGTGAGATTTCATTCTCAATAATTAATTAATTTGGTGAACATTTATTTGGTTTCGTCGATATTCAAGGCCTTGAGCAAAAATTTCAAATAGTAAGATAAATATAACCTGTGTTCAGCTATAAGCCTTGAAGAGACGAAGGCTCAGAAAACTAGAATTAATTTCTTACAGCAAATCTCAAATATATAATAGCTATTGAAATAGAAATAGTGACTAGAATTATTCATGTGGTTATAATAAATAATTGATAACAGGAAGAGAAAACATATATTGTTTAGATTTTTCTAGCTTCTTTTGATGGTTATTTTGAATTATATAAAGTAATTTTGCAGGAAACTTTACAAAATTGCAATTTTTGAAATATAAGACTACTGAGAAGAAACCATCCAACTTTCTCTGGGCAACTCGATTTTCATGAGAGTAAAGCAGAGGTTAATTAGTATGCAAAATTAAAACTCCAAGAGTGCATAAGGATCACTCAGTTAAAAACTAATCCTCTCTCTACTTGTTTACACACACATACACACACACACAGAATGCCTCTTAAAATTTTAACTTTATTTTATGCTAGCGATATTATTTTTGGTTCTCTCTCTCTCTCTCTCTCTCTCTCTCTATATATATATATATAAAGATATAAAACTTGGAAAATCCTGTCTCATGGTGAGGTGAGTGTAAAGTAATATATAAATGTTTCCATCCAAAGCATCATTTTATGCAATTATCAAGCAAGTATAATGTAATAGTCATGAAGAGTTTTAAAATTCTGCTGCTATTTTTATCACCCAAGTATGAGTGTAATAGGCGTTTTATGAAATATTTTCATATCCTGTAACTTTTTTTTTTTTTGCCTCTGAGGTTCCCCACCCATTTTGTCAATGGCAGTTGTCTCTCCAGGAGGAGGGTGGATACCATCTGGAACAAAGAGGGCATTGATCAGCCTTGGATTTCAGAGCCAACTGAAAAAAAAAAAAAAACATTCCTAGCACAAGAATTGAGACTTTTAGAAAGTGAAAGGGTTTTCTAAAGTGCCAAAGAAGACAAAAATAAATAAATAAATAAATAATAAAAAACTGGAGAGAGAGAGAGAGAGAGAAAGAAAGATCCCTCCTGTTCTAATATCAAAAGCAAAGATGAGGAGTTTTACTCTAAACCCCAAGCAGAGGGAAAGCGAGAGGAGGAAACGGAGAGGCTCCTGTTCGGAGGGGCTGAAGCAGGGGGAGAAGTGTGTCCTGGCTTTATCTGTAAGGCTAGAGCCCTGGGGTGTGGCAACAGCAAGCATAGGTGGGTGTGACATTCGAAGGCTACTAGAAAAAAATAAAAGAGAAACTGTGCAGAATCCTAGGACAGTGGGCCTTGTTCGTCTCTCCCCAGGCACTGCATGGGAAGAGTAGACACTGCCTCAGAGAAGTGCTGGGTCCAGCGTGGCACATTCTAGGCTGGCACTACTCAAAGTGTGATCCTGGGAAGGTGGGGCCTGCAATCTTCTGTTATGGCCTGCGACCCACACCGAGATAAGTTCTGAAATGGAGAACAAATACCTAGAAACTCTTATGCAACTTAATAGACTAGTTTTCTGCCTGTTGAATCAAATAATTTTTAAAAACTGGGGCTTGTATTGTGTAGCTCTCTTATTTTATTTTTCTAGTAATTAATTTTTATTTTATTTTACAAAAATATTGGTCTGCAATGCATTGGAGGGAAAACCCAGTGTAGAGAATTTGAGCAGCACTGTCCCAGAGGATATGTTACAGTGGCTGACTGAGCAGTCATGTAGGGGGCTAGAAGTCCTGCTCCCCACTTCCCCTTCAACTCTTCACACACACCTGAGTCTCATGTGCCATGGAAGGAATCTTAAAGTATCTGTGTTTGACCAGTAGGGGACATAGAAAGTACCTGGATGGAGAACACATGAGCCAGCTGTGGGAAAAGAGCAAAGGTTCCGCATTGCCAGAGACCAGAGCTGGAGCAAGGAGTTCACTGATACTCAGGCCCACAGTCTCAATGAGAGCTGAGGTGGGACGGAGCCAGCATGACGACAGCCAGACATCAGCAGCGTGGATCACAGGACATCCAGTGACGGACAGACAGGGCATTACTGCAGAGGTCAGTGAGGACCCAATGATCATCCATTCCTGAAATCTCTGAGCATGGCCCCAAGATGCTTTCTATCACAGTAACTTATGGTCTTGAAAGTCCCCCATACATCTAAGAACCATCTTGGGAATGCAGATGGAAAGACAGGATTTATTTCAGAGCGAATGCCCAAATGAGATTATATACTGTCATTCAGCAGTCCTGTTGTCTCTCATTACTCGGCAGTGTGGTAGCTTGGCAGCAAAATTAGATTAAATGTAGAAAATAAAGAAACTACATTTTCTTTCACACATGACTGGTAGTGCGTAAGTTATTGACCCTTGCATACACTGAATAAATTGTAACAATGAAAAATCATTCCTGGCATATAGTACATTCTTAATAAAGGCTTGCAGAAATATTAAAAAGAACTCTTTAGCATATTACATTTCAAAAATAGGCACACCAGCAGAATTAGAATGTTACAGGAACTTCAGAGGCTATCTCCTCTTGTAGGGTGGCACAACCACAGCTTTGTTGCTCAATATTTTAGGTGAAACAAATGAATTATATAAGAGAGTCATGGCCATGTTGATTGACAATAAAATCCTGAGAAGGTGCTCAGATAGAAAAATTTCCTAGTCATGGGAATAGACCTTGGGGGAGAGAATTAAAAATTAATTCATTTAAAAAGTTTTGCTAGGTTTCCCAAAAGGATGGGATATAACAGGTAAGAATGATTTGCCCCTTAACTCTAAACAGAGACTTTATCTTTGCAATCCCAAACCCTCTCTCAGGTATTGCCTGTGACTCTTGGAGACATCTAGTAGGCAGTGATGACTAGTAATCTTTTCAATAAACATCTACAGCATTCTAGTAACTGTGCTGGGTGCTTGGGATTTAAAGACAATTAAAGATGATTTTCATATTTAAAGAAGATTCTTCCCACTTTCAAAAAGATCATATTCCAGTGACAGAAACAGAAGTGTAAACTGAGAGACAACACTGAGCATGCCACAGCAAGAGAGCAGGAGGCTACGGAAGAACAGAGGTAGGGAGCTGACTAACTCTTCCTAGGCCTGCTCAGAAAAGGGCTCCCTGAGAATGAAGTGAGCTTTTGGACTCAGTCTTGCATAATTCAGAGTTCTCTGAGGGTGGTTGGTAGTTCAGGGGAAAGAAGCAATGAGAAGAGAAAAAAGCTATGCATGAGTTTACCAAGAATTGATAGGTCTGAGGAACTGAAGATGGTTCTGTGGCTGGAGACTGAAGCACTTTCTGGGTGTGTTGAGTGGGAACTGAAAAAGTCTACAGGATCACACTGAGTGTCATGGAAGGATTTGGAGGCAGAACAAACTGACTGGAATTTGTTGTAGAAATACTGTTCCAGAAGTTATATGATAGGTAGAGTGGAGTGGGAAAAGACTGAGAAGAAAGTAAGAGCAGCTTGCAAAAGACCAGGTGAGAGATGATAGGATCTTCTGGCTGCCCAAGTCAGACTCTCTCAGACCTCCTTAAGAAAAAGGGGATCTCTTCGCATGCAACTGGACATGGAAGTCATCGAGACTGGCTTATACAGTTTCTGCTTCTCTCTGTGGTTATGCACCTACCTCTTGATGGAACAACCCACTCCCGCGGTTTTCTTTACTCCAAATCCTAGAGACTGTTTTGCATATTAGTATCATGCTTAACGAGATGAACTTTACTGGAACGGTGGTTAATTTGTTTCCCTTACACTTCAACCCACTTGGGTGCTAGTATTTTATTTAATGCAGATATACTTGAATGATCTATTTTTTTTTCCAAGTCTATTTGTTTTTTAATAGCTGACCCCTTTCACTCTCTGCAAATACTAGTCAGGAAAGCAATTTTCATTCCTAAGAAGCTTTCTCTTATTAGTTCACTTTTTAATGATTAGGAGAAGTGTGTATCTTTCAGCAAGAATAGGGAACCTGTTGGAGCAGTTGAGTAGGATACAAGGAGAGATAAGTGTTCTAGCATTTCTATCTCCTGCGTTGTTTGTAAACCTTTTTTCACATTGGCTGTTGGTGATCTGACTTTTCATTGTTACTGATTGGGTCATAGCTGATTCCAGTAAACATTTGGAACCACCGAAGGCTGCTCAGGGTAGAAATCTGGCTGGAAAAATTGACTTAGGAGTCGTTGTATATATAATGCAGATCCCAATCTATTGTTTCTATCATGGTTCTTCAATCTTCCACAACCCTACACTAAATTCACGTTTCTTCTAAGGGCCTGTTGCCTGCAAGCCTGCTCCAGCCCTCCATCTGCGTTAGTCACGTCCTCTGGTTGTAAGGTACCATAAAGCTTGCATGTGCCTACATAGCAGAAATCCTTCGCCTCTTATTCCCCTTCCTTTCTCATCCCAAGCTTGGAATGAATTTCAAATTGTGTTTTGTACTTTTTGGTTAAGCAAATTTAAAATTCATGTCTACATATTCTCTCCTCTCAACTTCTGTACTTTCTTTTTGATATTATCCTTTATTTCCCATACTTCGATTTTGCACATCACTGGATCTACTGCTGCATTTGAATCCTCATGACCAGTCTGCACCTCACTTCGCTCTTGGGGGAAGCAGATGGATGCAGAGATGTGATTTAGAGAGGCCCAGGAGCCGGGAAATCCAGGCTTCTCTGGCTCCTCTCATATGGTTCCAATTGTTAGTATGATGGTCTTTGCCAAGTAGGGCATTAATTTTAACCATAGAAACCTGGCAAGTCAGACAATTCAGCTTGATATTGCAATTCAGCTGTGGGGACTATTAGTTTTGGATCTGATTTTAAGTGGTCTCAGAATACTGGTTACAAACAGAAAGGGTTACCTGAAGCCAAGTCATATGGTGGCCCTGTGTTTCCTTATCTGCTTTCAGCCAGGCTACCTGGGACCACAGCATGTGCTTCTCTACTGCAAACTGTCTAATCACATGAGAGGTGGTTGTCCAGCTCTGGTGTTCACGAATTTCATTTTCTTTTTTTTTTTTGCCTTTTTGTTTTTGTTTTATTTGTTTATCCCTAGACCAGTGCATAAACACTGTTGGAAAAAAAAAGGAAAAATGATTTGAAAGATCTTGAAAGTCTCTTGGATTTTGACCATGTAAAACCCCTTTAACAACTTGGTGCCTATCCTTCCAGAAGGGGCCGTGGGGGGAGAAAGATTCAGAGAGGGAGAATTTTACATGCATTGCTTATGTTTTTGGAATTGCTCCAAAGCAAAATCACCAAAGCCTTGTTTGGCTAGGACAGTATCCACTTTATCTTTGCTGCACATGGGTGGCTCTCTCTCTATCCTGGAAGGGGTTATCCAATCTTACAGATCCCTACAAACAAATCCACACCTCCTCTAAGGGAATGAGACTACAAAGCTACTTCACCCCCTCCACCTGTGCTATCCACATCGTCCTGGTTGCAAGGCACAAAGACTAATTTCTTTAGTAAAATGAGTGTTCATTTTTTTGCACTTGTGTGCCAGGTTTACAATCAATGTGTCTGTGCTTCAGCAACTCTAAGGGCCAACTTCTCCGTTTTTCTCACACAAAATTTGTGGCTTCATTGGGCATGTCTGCTCTGCTCTTCTCTTTCTATGGATAGGTCATCCCACTGCCGCCATTCCACATCCAAATTATGGAAGAAACTTGTCGGGCTGGGTCGCAGACCCTTCAAACCTGTTCTGTGCTGACTGGGTCACAGACTCCTCATATGCAGGTCGCAAGCTAGATAATTGGAAGAGATCCTTGCCAATGTGAAGCCATTGGCAAGGTTGACATGCTTTATTCGGATGGACACAAGCTCAGCCCCCAGCCTCCTCAGCAGTGGCAGTGGTGGCGGCGCCCTGGTGACCTCCCAGGGACATCCCTGGGGGCCCTGTAGGTCAGAGCTGTTTGTCTTTTATACTTGAGTCAGATAACCATGGAACACCAGGCGCGAGTACACAATTACATCAGACACTAGCCAAGGAATACCTGGGCGCATGTGGGCAATTAACATATTTACATTAAACAGGCTAGGTCACGCTGGGTAAGATTTCAAACAGCTCAGGGAGCCTGACCATTTACTTCATTTTCCTTACAGAATTAATCTGCTAGATGCTTCTGCCTTTGTTGCACAGAATTCTCTGAGTTAGTCAACCTCATCAATGACTGGCTAGACTCTTGGGTCAGGTGTTTGCTCTTATCTATTCAGTAGCAGTTCTTGTTGGAAAAAATGAACTAATGCTTCTTTCCTAAAAAGGGCAGGCTGGGAAAAGTCTGGGTGGATGTGGCAGGCGGCAAGACTAGCATGTTCGATAAGGAGGTTGCCACCAAAATAAGTGGCAGGAGAAAGTAGGAAGGGGATTAGGTGAACGTCATTAAGGAGGTGAAAATGACAGGATAGAGCTTAGCGATTGGTTATTAAACTCAGATTTGTGGCTTATATTAATGGGTTAGATGTGATTCTCTTAAGAGAGACAAGGAATATGAAAGAGATCGTGGCTTTTGGAATTTATTTCCGGACATATTTAGTCTGAAGAAATCGCGGGGGTATCTAGGAGATGGTATCTCTTTGCAAATACTAATACAATCTAGAGCTGAGGTTAGAGGTCTGGTTAGAGATGTATGACTTGGGGGTGATTGTGTGTAGATTGCAGATCTCAATCTATTGCTTGAGAACCTCTTCCCTCTCCACTGAGGAGTAAGACCAGATGCAAGAAAATGGTAGCAAATTGAGCTCTGGAGGGAACCCTAATTCTTTTTGCAGATATTTCATCTCATTGATTCATAAATGAATAGCACCAATAGTAAAAATCAAGCATCAATTTCTTATTAAAAAGTTTTCTAATGAGATCATTATGACTCACCATGATTTGTGGTAGAATCTAAGACAAACTGGCTATTACAATATTACAATACAGTGATTAAAAGTAATTCCTATGAATTGCAGCTGCCATTGAGATGTATAATGCTGAAAAACAGGAAATGTTATGATTCTGTGCAATGTGAAAATCTTTATTCACCTTGGTGGAGTATGGCAGGAAGTGACTTTTCTTGGGAGAGAAGGTTTAAAATGCCCTTCCCCTCTCCATGGGATGCAGGGAATTAATCGTGGCAGGGAAATATGACTGCCAAGGAGAAGGAAGACCCAATGCTGTGGTTACAGAGACAGAGAACTAAGAACTACCTACCATTTCCATTGACCAATATAGGAGGCAGTTGAGGAATTTTTACAAATATTATAAAATATTATAAAGTAATTTTATACATTTTAAGTCCCCATTGTTCTATTTTGAGCAATGGATAAGTGGAGCCTTAGAAGAAGAGAAGCTTGAACTGGATGCAGAAAGACCTTCAGAAGAAGATGTGGAGACTGTCTCATTATTATTGTTTTTTGAAAGCTTAAGATAGAAATTCCAGACCAGCATGGAGATAGCAGAGGAAGTAAATGAAGATTTTGCAGTAGCTTCCTCCCTTTCCCCCAACGCCACCATCATCACTGCTGTAGAATGGGCTCTGAGTAATACAACTCCACTTTTGAATTCCAGTTTTATTATTTACTATATATATGACTTTGGGCAAGTTGTTAAACTTCATCTGTAGAATGGGGATGTTGCTTAGCATTGTTGCAAAAACCAAGAAAATGTATGCAAAGTGCCTGGCACAGAGAAAGTATTGAAATGTTTGCAGTTATTAGCTCCAAAAAAAAAACTTTATTAGTAAATGCCAAAATACCTGTGAGAACTCCTTTAGTTTCCCTTATAAAATTACTCTTCTCGGTTCATTTTCCCTTAAGTTTGGAAGTCTATAAACCACAAATCTTCTCTACTAAAATCAATCTCTACTATTGAAGAGAATGTACTGTAGTTTTGAGCATACATTTTTCTCTAAAATCTTAAGCAATTTTCAGATTTAAAAACATGTTGAAGATTCTGTTTTGTGTATGAATCTGGCTATTCCTTGGATGATTCAGAGACCAGGTTTCTGTGTGGCATCTGGAGGCACTTCAGGAATTTGAGTTTGGGTGGATGATTGCACCACCATAGCTGCATGTTTGGGATTTTTGGGCTACTTAGGGTTGTGTAGCATCTTGCTAGCAATTTCTTTCTGGTTTGTTACTATTATTGCAAACTTCAGGAGGTCTCCAGCCCTCTTGATGTGTTGGGCTTTTTACGAAGCCAGAAGCCAGTCTAAAATCACTAGGCATATGCTGATGGCAGAAAATGGCCATAGGGTTATCTTCCCATGTATCCTTTATTGTTATATTTAGAAAGTGAACTTTCCTTGACTTTGACATAATTGCTTTGTGTTTTTTTGGTACTGGCTTATATTTTGCTCTGTAAATATCCTAAAAGCTGTTTCACTAGTGGTCATCTACACTAGCTAGAGGGTAAATTCCCTAAGGGCATAGACTGACAGAAAATTTGCCTGGAGTGGAGAGAAGAGAAACCACTAAAAACATTTTGTGGAATTAAACCAACAGTGAGTTCATAATGAAAACAGCTGGCAAATTTTTACTGCACCAGAAAATGTTGTCAGATGAAGTTCTTTGTGACTAAATCTGGGGTGACATGAAAAGTATGGATTTTCCTAAGACACCTGGAATCTCTACTCCTCAGATTTATTAGGCTTTCAGGGGAAGCTAAGATGGAGATTGAGGTTTGTGAGAGGCCCAGCCAGGCATGTGGACACTGAAGTGTGTGACTTTCTTCCTATCCAAGTGTAAGGAGTAAAGAAAAAAGGTATGTAAAAAATGATGTTGACTGATGACTCAGCAAACATTGCTTGGACCCATATGGACACATAAAGCTTTGATAACCATGTATGACTGAGGATTAACTTCCTTTGGCCCACCATGTAACCTTTATTATTATTATTAAGTTTATTTATTTATTAATATTACTATATTTTTTAACATTCTATGATGTTCTTGTGGAGCAGTTGGCAGGGAGGAGGAGAAGGGAAAGGGGAAAGAAATAGGGTGGAAGAAGGAGGAAGGAGGAGGTGCGGGATCAAGGCCTGTAGCACCCCCTCATTCCTGCATGGGAGACCAGGGGGTTTCCAGCAGTGGCTTGGTGATTTCTGGGCTGGGTGCAGATGTCAGAGGGGTGTGGCTAAAACCCTTGTCCCCCCACTGCCCCAGCTTAGGAGCCCACGGCACTTCCTGCAGTGGCTTGGCGGTCATTGATGGGCTGGTTGCAGGTGTCTAGGGGATATGGATGAGGCCCTCAGACCCCCACCCTCGGGACTGGTTTCAGTTGTTGGGGGGGCATGGTTGAGGCCCCTAACTCTCTGCCCCCTGTCTTGGTAGCCCAGGGGACTTCTGGTCTTTCTAGGTTTTATAGGTGTTCTTTGGCGATGAGAGACCTTTACTAGTTAATATCAAACTTTGTCTCTGGTCTGTGGGTATTTTGTTTTTTCTTTCAGTTCTATGTTGGATTACTTGCTGTTCCTACTTCTTAACCTCTGCACTGGAACTAATTTGTTGTCCTTTGCTTTCTTTGAAAATGGGGGAACCTCCTGTGGGGACCAGTACTTGAGCTCTGTGGTTGAGCTAAGTTGTTACTTTGCTGCTGATTCCCGGGGGGGAGGCTTTTTGTGCAGCTCAGGTTTTAATGGTTTACTTTATAGGTACTTCTGGATCTTGTGAGATCTGGTATACCTGTGTTGTATAGAAACTCTGGTCTGGGCCTGAGTCTTTTCAGCAAACTGTACCCCATGCAGTTCTGTGTTCCTGACCAGTCTCCACTAAGTTGTCCTACACTGATTGGGGGACAGATCAGCTGTCCTTGCTGTGCCCCAGCATTCTCCCAGTGGGCCCGTCTCCCCTACCACCTGTGCTCCAAACACTTCCCATGAGACGGGCCATGCGCTGGTCCCTTGCGATGACTCACTGGCCTCTGAGTGGCTCCTTTCTTCAGTTGTTGTGGCTCCTTGCTCCTAGGTGGGTCGACAGGAAGTCTATTAGTAGTCTCACTGGCCTGGGGGCTACCAAGGCCCTCTTTTCCCCTGCCACCTCCAAGCAACTTCATCCAAAGGGCACAGCTGTGGCTTTTGCCAACTCCTGCTCTGTGAGCTCACCAGCTCTAGCATGGAAATGTCCGGGGCTTTAAATGGTTGGAGTGCTTCTTTCTTTCTCTCATCGTAGTTTCTCCTGCCTTCATGCAGTCCATAGGTCTCTCCTCCTCTTCCCCTGAGCTCTCGCGGCACCAGCTTGGCTGTTATTGGTTTTTAATAGTTGTAAATTGGTTGACTTGTTGCAGAGAGTGACACTGGGGACTGTCTATTTTGCCATCTTGACCAGAAGCCCCCACCGTGTAACCTTTCTGACCCTCAAGTGAACAGAGAGAAAGGACTGGGTTCTCTGTATATCATTTATAAGAAAATCGAAGAATCAACTGAAACAAAAGCATCTGGTGTCTGAAACTCATTATTGGACAGAGAAATTGAGGACGTGCATATCTGAGTTTAAAGCCTACAACAAGGTGACGGGCCAGGGCAGGTTGTAAAAGTTTAAATTTTTCCTCATTTATAGATATTTTATGATCATAGAAGTGAGAAAGAAATGTTAAATATGAACTCTGTCACCAGTAATTAACAACTTCCAATGTGACAAGTGGGGCTTCCAGTTGTCTGGCAGATAATGTCTGATACTGAGATAACAAGATGAAAGTTTCTGAATATGATATCTGAATTCAATTGTCTTAATGGAGAGATAATTTTCTTTCTCTCTTTGCTTTCTATTCTTGGTTATGAAACTAAACTTCAAGTTTATACCATGGTACCCAACCATGGTAAAATCTAGGCATAAATTGTCGAGAAAGGATGTTTCAGCTGTTTTCATTACTCATTCATTATGGGTCTCTTCTTATTTTAGAATGTATTTAAAAAATTACAATAGCTGGTTTACAGAACATACTTTATAACAGTAACCATAATAATTATATTTTAAGTATTTTTAGAAGGAGTGATGGCTGTGTACTACTCTGGTTATCTTTGTTATGAAAACATTGACTTTACTTAGAGGTTATGAACTTCTCAAATATTTTAAAATAGTATTAAACAATTGACTCATTCAATTTCAAACAATTACCTCAGGCTTCCATTCCCTACATTCCAGGCAACCACTTTTGAGTAGCTCATTTGTCTCTGACTACACTGGTATTTTCCTTCTTCTCTATTCTTCCCTTCTCTTTGTGTTCCTACTCATCCACAGGAAATTGGGTAATCTATACAAATTATCCCTTCCCTTCATCCATTTATCCAAGGGACATGAGTTGCATTGCTAATTTTCTAACAAGGAAAATAAAAAAGTGTTGATTCTAGAATGAGAATGAATGAGCCTATAGTAAGAAGTGGCAGTTTAAGCTACACTTTGTTTTTCTTGTGAGGTAGCCTGCTCTCTATGCATAGGATTATGGAAAACAAAACAAAATGCAACACAACACATTGGCAATTCATTTAATCCTGTGCATTAGAACGAAACCAGAATAATTATGAATCTAAAGCCCATCTTCAAGAGTTTCTAATTGTTTGGCATCTCCTCCTTGAAAATAATATGCTAATTAACACTTTTTTTCTGCTTACAAACCTTATCTAAGTCATTATCTTAGTCTGCTTTGTGGTGCTATAACAGAATCCCTGAGATTGGGTAATTTATAATGAACAGAAATTTTTTGGCTCATGATTCTGGAGGCTGGGTAGTTCAAGATTGAGGGGCCAGTATCTGGCAAGGGCCTTGTTACTGCATCATCCCATGGTGAAAGGGCAAAGAAAGAGTGAGAGGGAGACAGAAAAATGGTATTGAACTCATCCTTTATAAGAAACCCACTCTTTCAATAACAATCCCACTCCCACATAATGGCATTAATCCATGTGTGAGGGCGGAGTCCTCATGTCCTAATCACCTCTTAAAAGTCTCATCTCTTAATACTGTTACAATGGTGATTAAGTTTCCAACATGTGCTTTTTGGAGGTCACATTCAAACAATAGCAGTCATACCCAGCACATGGCACGGGACAAGAAAGTACGATAGTTCTCCTTCTCAGGCCAGGAATTGAAGGTCCTAGACCATGCAGCAAGTGGTAGAAAGAGGATTTCATCCTTTCTCAGATCAAGTGACAGCCTGTTCCATTTTCAAACCACTGAGGCATATGCTTATTTGACTGTTCCCATCCCCCCACTTTTAAATCTCATTGTGAACTCTTAATTCAGGACAAATCACTTTACTATGGTGAAAAATAGAAAATATTATTCCAGCTATGCTACTCTATTGCCCTATAAGTGATGAAGTGAATTTTAAGTATCTTTCTAAGAAGTATTACAGATTTTGACTCATCATTGAATCAGACATTTTTAAAGCTTAATCCCAGTACACCAAAAATATAAGATGAAGGGTTTATAGAATGAAGAAAAAGAGAAAAAAATGCAGTTATGAGTTTAAGTTCAAAGAAGTTAATTCTGCTTTTGACATTATGAATGTTCACATTCAAGACCTTTATTGGTTAGGTATGAAACATTGAGATATTTTTACATGGATAATATGAACCCACAACATTCAGTTATTAGCATCAATCACATTAAAGAGATTATCTCTTCTCTGTGAAATTTGTCTAAACTATATCTTTAAAGTCTCAATAGAGAACCAACTCTCAAACCTCGTAACATGGTCTTATAAACACAGGTGATTCAGAATGCTGCAATATGGTTCTTTAGGTATTTGAACTTTTGGTGGCCAATCTATCACTAATTATGTATAATAAAAGGAAGAAAATATATTACTACAAAATTAAACACATATTTCAAAAAGATGCATATTTGACTGAGAATTTTGCTAACATTAATATTTTTGGTAGTGATATAATATTAAAGAGATTATCTATCATTTTTGTTGAAAGGTAGATTCGGAGTCCCTAAATTCAAAAGAGAATCTTTTAATGGTCTACTTTCCTATCAAAATGGGTCACTGGAAAATCTTTGGACTAATAATTCTCAGTGTAATTGAGTGGTCCTGTTAGAATGAGGGAGAACAACAGTATTAAAAGCATATGAAATACTTCCTTGAGAATGAGAGAAGGGGCTGAATTTTATTTTGCACTGGGAATGGGAATTATGGGCAAACTGTAATTTGGTTATCTTTGCAGTGGCCTAAGTGCTGTGAAAGAAAGATGATAAATTTCTCAAGTATTTCATAAAAGAGCACTAAGTACAGATAAAAGATCCTGTCTCAATTCAATTAAACACATTCTTGACTGACAAAACAGTGTACCAGGTTTTCTGGCAGTATGGAAATATAAAAAAGTCTCGACACTTAAGGAACTTACAATCTTATCACATAGACAAACATATTAAAAATATGTTCCACAGCCAAGGATAATGACACAAACCCCATTTGTATTCAATAGATATTGGATTCCATTCTTTATAATGTTCAAGTTATTCTCTGTGAGGTGCAGTAAGAGCCACTTAATTTCCTTCATGCTATGTCTGAATTTCCTAGGCTAACGATTAGGGCCAAACATTCAGTGCTCCTTATTTTTTTTTCAATTAAAAAGTTGTCATTTTAATTGGAAAATATTTAATGTCTACCATAATCTTCTGAGCACTGGGATTGATTTTTAGCCATTTCTGATTTCTACTGAATACCCTGTACACTGGTTAATGCACTAAATGTTCAATAAACTTCTGTAAAAGAAAACATTTTTGCATAAGGGAATGAAGGAAAGAGAGAATATTTTAGTATCTTATACACACATACACAGAATAGCAATTAAATGTACAACCTAAAAATTTGAAACCTGGGTTAAAAGTTTCAGGTTCATCTCTTATTAGCTGTGTGATCTTGGGCAACTTATTTAACTTAAAAGGATCATAGTTTCTTCATTTGCAAAATGGCAAATATAAGAGTAGATAATTTACAGAACTTTGTGTGGGTTAGATTAAATAATGTATATAAAGTGACTGCATAAGGTCTTGTACATAATACGTGCTCAATAATTATTAACTATATTGTTATTTACACTAGCTTTTGTTTAAAAAGATTTAAGCCAACTAACGCTAAAAAAGTTACAATAAAACTAGAAAAAAAGGATAAGAATAGGGTTGTAAATTTGACACATTTTTTCCCAATTCTTCTATCAAATATGTGAAATTGACTAGTAGTTCTTAAAAAATGCTGAAAGCCAGGTACTACTTAATGGGAAATAGATTTTTAATGCATATGTAAGGATTGTGTTAAAATTTATTCTTTACTATATTCTAAAACTGAAAATGAAAAAAACTCAAAATACCATTGCAGTAAGTTTAGAAAGACTTCATTCAGATCCTTAATTAATAGCTAATAAACCTGAATAGTAGTTGACTTAGGTTTTTATCAAGTCATAGGAAACTACATTCTCTAGGAATCCAGATACATGGTTCTAAAACTTGCTGACTTTGTAACTAACAGATTTTTCTTAATTGTTATGGTGAACAAAGAAACTGCTCAAGAGGTGCCCAGCTCAATAAAATTATGCTTCCCTCCACCCAACTGCTTACCATCAAAACCTGCTCAGAGATTCTAATATCTGCTGTATTTTTAAGTCTACTTTAGGTGACTGGTCCATTAATCTCATGGTTAGCTATGCTATGAAACATTATCAGCCCAGTTTCTCAGCCTTGTTTTGAACTGTGAGGCTATGCTATTTACCCCATCTGTGTCTCTTGTAAGGTCATAAAATTTGACTGGATTGACACTCCCCATGCAAGTTATAATCCAACCAGTTATTGAGCATTTTCTGAAATAGGAAGTATCTATAATTTCAGTGCCTCCCTTTCAGTTCCCATTCTTCATGGTTTAAAATTAAGTCACTACTCCAGACATGGGACCTGGTGCTCCCATATTAAATTATTCCTGTTGGTCTCCAAACCTGAGATCCAGTGTTCCTTTGGGCTCCCATTAAGTGCCTTGGTACTCCCAAGTCTTGGCTGTCAACTAATTTACAGGCATTTTTAGCCTGTTTTGATCTGCCTTTTGTATTGCTATTTACATGCCAAAGCTGGCCTGGTAACCCTGCCCAGCCAAGATTAGAAGGAGAGAGGTCACACCAATTGCATGGTCCTGATTCTGTAGAGAGTCTGACATTGTGTTGGGCTCTGAGCTCATAACACAACTCAAGGACGACAGCAGACTTCCATCCAAGATTATTATTGCCTTTCCTGTGCTCTGGGCCTTTTGGAAATGTTGCACTGGCTCTTGTCTGAATCACAACTTAACTTACAGCGCTGCCAGGTGCTGTGTCTCAGCTGCTCAGTGGCATCTCTGAACTTCTGCATTTAGCTCTGAGGCGAATCAGTTCCCCTAGGTCCTTGCTAGTCCAATGTTTGGATCTTCAGCCAGTCCCAAAATTTTCCACAGTGAGCTGACTTATCATGACTTGTGATTCAATACCAAAAGATGAAAATAGCCAACCATCAGGTCAGTGTGAGAAGTCAGGGAAAGCATTTCAGAGGAGGAATGCTTCACACTGAATGATTGTCTCAATTAGGGTTATGGTTGGACAGGATGTTGAAATTAGTGAGACAGCATTCCAAGTGGAAGAACCGCATGAGCAGCAGCAGATAAATAGTTGTGTTTTTTTGAAAGAAGTCAAACAGAACCATTTGCCTAGAGGCTTCGATTTGGATTTATTTCACAGGAAATTTTGAATGTAAAAATAAAAAACTAGACATTATGTTATTTATCCACAGAGAGCCACTGAAGGTTTTGAAAATGCAAATGTTTATTAAGGACCCAGGTATTTAATTGGTGCTAGAAAACAAAGAATAACAAGACCAATGTATGCTATTTGCTCTCAAAGAGCTAATAGTACAGTAGGGGAAGCAGATATATAAATAAACGATGTTTATGTTCAGTTGAAGCTCTTTTATCTAATGCTGTTTGGTCCAGAAGTTGGTTTATTAAACAAAAATTTGGTTATAGGAGGGAATTGAAAAATACCTTTTAATATTTTAGTTTGCAGATAAAATTGCGTATTCTTTCCTGATCTTTTGATATAAGTCAAGGCCTTTTCTTTGGGTAAGGCTATTCTGCTTGTAATTATGCATTGTTTTTCTTACATAAACCACATACATAATGCATGGCATATGTTTTAATGTTTTATATTTTTAATTGGAGTGCAAAATCAAAGAAACTTGCAAAGTAATGAGCAAAGACTCTACTAGATTTGTATTAGTTTTATAAACTAGTATTTTAGTTATCTTGCCAATTCTTTATTCAACAGTACTATTTTTAGCAACTCATCTTTATAGTTAAAAATATTCACATATCTTTTCACAGAAACAACTCTTTTCATGTAATATTTAGTATAATTTAATTATGTAATTTAAATAACAAAGACAACTGTTTGGGAAGAAATGTTACCAACTTTTTGTTAAATGTACAACTCAACGGGCGGGAACAGTTGATGGTTTATACTGGAGAACAGCTGAAAGCTGAGAGAGTTTAGCATGGTTTGGGCATAAGCCATTGTATTTTACAAACAGACAATATCAATTTAGGTTAGCTATATTAACTGGAGTTTCATTAAGAAAACTTCTGCAGAACTAAAACTGAGGTGTGCACAAATGTTACAGGAGCACAGTCTGAGAGCAGTTGAGTAATTATTAAATTAAGTAGGGCCCCAGTCAGAACCTTGGGAAGCATCAGCTTTGGGATGAAAGACTTTTAACATTTACTATCTTGATGGGTGTAAACAACAACAAACTTATACAATCAAAAATCAATTCATAATAGCTTTAGTAGAATCTGTCTTACATAGTTACAGTGAAAGAAAAGAGAGCCCTGGAAAAAAGAAATGGAGGTAGGGGAGGCACAGAGCAGTTGGGGAGCCACTGATGACAAATCTTCTCAGTTTCACTATTTTATTCAGGATCAATCCTTCTCTGAAATGCAGGACAATACATGCAAGTGATGTAAAAATAAATTTTTAAATTTATTTTTTTGGTAACAGTGATAAATTTGTTAATAAAGATGGAAGAAAGAAAGAAGAAAGGAGATGGGTTACAAGAACATGCCTTTTATGAAAGTAAGAAAAATAAGAATGTTTCTGTAATCAAAATGAGAGTGGTAGTAATAAAAAATTATATATATATAACATAATTTTTATGTGTAGAACATTGGAGAAAATTTAGAAAATTCTGCAACAGTAGAAAACTGTATGCATGTAACAGAAAATAAAAGCTCAAAGTCTCCTATAATTCTTCTACCCAGAGATATGTTAAATTTTGTTTTATACCTCTTTTTAGTATTATGTACACACGCACACATATGCACATACATGAGAGCATACCAAAACTTTTTTTTTCACTTAACAATATACTGTGGCTATTTTTCATGACAACCTATTTATTCTGTTTTTCTGCTCTGAGGCACTGGCCATGATTGTGAGTAATTACCGAATTTTCGTGTTGAGAACAGCTATTCTGTTCTCGTCTTGTTTGTCATTTTAATAGCATGGTAGTTGCTGTAGGTTTCTGGAAGCTATTTTTTAACAGGTAAAGACAATTTCTTTTCTTTTTCTTCTCTGAACATTTTTTTCCTTTATTTCATTTATATCAGCAATGGGTATGTCATTTTATTGAATAGTTTTCAGCATCTATAGAGACCGTACAGATTATCTTGTTTAACTAGCAGATGTAATGAAATACATAAATGGAAATTCCCTTCCTTCCTTTCCTTCTTCCTTCCTTCCCTCTAAGTTTAATTTATTCCTTTTCTATGTGAAATACTATTTTTATTTTTTCCAAGTATTATATGTACATAATTTAAACAGGAAAAATACCTTAACAAGGCTGATACTGAAAAATATCTCCCTGAGCCCCACATTTCATATTCCTGTGCTCTCTTTCACTAGCTCTCTTGACTATTTCTTTTAGCATTTACTTTCTTATAGTCTATAATGCTGTTTTTTAACTTGACAATTTTAGTTTGTTTTTCTTATGAAATGAAGATTTAGCATTCTTACCTCATCTCATGTTTCCTCAGTATTGTCTCAATATAGAGTTTTAAAATTAGTTTTGTTGAATTCATGGTCAACGTTTATGGTACTATGACTTTACTAGTGCAGAGCTGAGCCAAGTAGAATAATTGTATTTCCTATCTTGTGCGATTTTTGTTTTTTTTCTACAGTTAGTCATTCCTTTGTTTTTATTTTTTGTTAGCCTAAGTTATATATTGCAATTATCATATCAAGCTCCCTGACTGATCAATAAGACCCTTTTGAACGCTAGTTTCTATATGGTCAAACACTTCTGGTGTTTCATCAGTTCTTCACTGCACCTCCTACCCCCCTTGCCCTCCTGGAAACATCCATTCTAAAGCCCTCCACTCTCCTGATCCAAGATGGACTAGTTTCTCTTTAGAGCTATTGCACAGCTACCCTGGAACTTCTCTCCTGCTCGGGGTTCCTTCTTTTGAAGATTCAGGGTCTTCCTCTATTTTAGTTTACATCCTCATTTTCTGGTGACTTCTTGAGATGATGTGCATGAGAGATATTTTTTTTACGGCTTATATGTATGAAAATATTTTAATATATTTTTTTATTTTTTTATTTTTTTGTCTTTTGTCTTTTTCCATGTCCGGCAACGGATCGCAACCCTCAGTGTTGCCCCCGCACCGGACCAGGGACCGGCAACGGGATCGCAACCCTCGGCGCTGCTCCCGCGCCTCGCTCAGCCAGTGAGCGGGAACTGGTCTGTATGCGGGATCTGAACCCTCGGGCGGGAGCGCCGCCGCGCTTCCCAAGCGGCGCACTATCCAGTGCGCCACCGGGCCGGCCCCAAATATTTTAATATTTTTAAAGTCAAAATATTTTAACATTTATTGTACATGTTTGTGGGGTACAGGGTGTTGTTTCAACACATGCATATACTATACAATGATCCACTTAGGGTAAAGAGCATATTTTTGTACTCATTAGTCCACCACTTTTCTTCCCCATCTCACCTGCCCCCTTTCCCCCTGCTTCTGGTAACCATTATTCTACTCTCTACTTCTATGAGAACCACTTTGTTTTTTTGTAATTTAGATTCCACATATGAGTGATGTCATGCAGTATTCATCTTTTTGTACCTGACTTACTTCACTTAGCATGATGGTTTTCAGTTCCATCCATGTTACCACAAATGATATGATATTATTTTTTCAATTGCTGAGTTGTATTCCATTCTGTGTATATACCACCATGTTTTAATCCATTCATCCATTGGTTAGGTTAGGTTGAAAATGTTTTAATATACTGCCCCAATTGATTGATAGTTTGACATTGATTGATTGATACTTTGATTAAAAACAGAATTTTAGTTTAAATAAAAATTTCCCTCAGAAATTTGAAGGCATTGCTTCATCGTCTTCTAGTTTCAAATATGGCTGTAGAGGTGCCTGGTGAATATTCTGATTTTAGATCCTCTTTTCCAAATGTATATATTTCTCTTTGAAAGCATTTATAATATTCTGCTTGTCCCTAGTGCTCTGAAATTTCATGAAGATATACATTAAAATCGCATTTTTCCCATTTATTTTGTAGGGATTCCTTTTGCAAACTCATTTTCTTCAATTTCAGAAAAATTTCTTGAAATAAATTTTGGTGATGTCTTCCTATCTGTTTTCCCCACTGTATTCTCCTTCATGAACCCAATTTGTTGGGTATTTTATCTCCTAAACTTATCTTTTAATTACCTTACTTTTATATTCCCAAATTTTATATTTTTCTCTTATTATGCTTTCTGGTAGATTTCATCCACTCATCTTCCTACACTTTCATTAACTTTAATTTTAGCAATCTCATTTTTATTTTCCAATAAAAATAAAATTATTCTCTGACTATTCATTTTTTGTATTCTGTGATCATTTCATGATGTTTCTTTCCTTAAATCTCCGAGGATAATCATTTTAGCATTTTTTAACCTTTTTAAAAACCCTAACATATCCTTTCTTCCTAAGTTCCTATATATATATTTTTTTCATGAACTGAAAGCTGAGTTGAGTAGTTTGTTTGTTTGCCCTTTCTGAAGCTGGATGCTCTCCTGAAATTTCTAATGATACAATACTAAAGTAGAAAGAAGCACAGCAGTGCCCCCTTATCTGTGGTTTCACAATTGAGGTCCAAAATCCTACATGGAAAATTCCAGAAATAAATAACTCATAAATATATATAGTATAGGGTTGGGTACTATCCAAAGTTCCAGGCATCCACTAGGGTCCTTGGAATGTGTCCCCCTGAAGGTGAGGAGGGGCTACTGTGTGTCATTTCTCTGAACCAGAGATTTTCCAGAAAACAAACAACAAACAGAACTCCTCCAATCCTCTTCCCAGAAGGTATGTGCCTGGCTGCTAGTGTTCTTGGAACCGAGGAATGCAGAATGGTTGAGAGGGGGGAGTCTCACTGTCCTGGATGCAGACTGTAAATTCTCCCTCTATTTTCATATCAGGATCTCTTCTCTAAATTCCTATTTTCTGATGTCTGTGGGTCTGAAGCATCTTCTCCTAGAATAGCAGACTGAAGTCACCAGGCATTCCAGGATGTAGGGAAGGATGTGGGATCAAACTTCCCCTCATACATGCTCTCAGAAATTGACACTTAGAGCCCCTCCTGCCCCCCTCAGTAGTAACAAGCACATCTGGTAATGAGCGAGGCAATCTCTCTGTTGGCATGTGGTATTCAAATTTCCAAGCTCCACTAACTTTTTCAAATTCTTTGTATCTCCCCCAAGTTCAAAAATCTTATTTCAGTGTGTTTAGGTGCTAAAAAATTATGTGTTCGATTGGCCATGCCTATGTGGAAGTTAAAAGAATATATTTAGTTAAATATATTAACCTTTTCCTTTATGTTTTCTACCTTTGGGGTGTGTTTGTGTGAGTGTGTGTGCGTGCAAGATGTGATGCTTAAATGTTTATGTATTTTTAAATATAAATTTAGAAACATCCATGACAATTTTTTTTAATCCAGAATGTTGTGTATTATGTTGTAATGACATCTTAATACAATTCTACACATATATACTGTACTAGAAAGAGCATATCATAGTTAAACCCTGCTTGTTATGTCATATAGACAGAGGTATGTTAACCATATTTTCTCGAACAGAGAAATTCAGTCGACATTCAGCACATATTTAACATAGTGTTGTGCATAAGTAAGTGATGGATAAATATCAGTAGAATGGAGGAACATAATTCATGTACAGTATTAGTGTGTACTGAAAATTAGAATAAAAAATAGCCAAATACAAACAGCAGACTTTTTCATATGACACCAGATTTTATCAGTGACATGAAATTGGAAAAGCTTTTTTTCATTTGAGAAACAAGGTTAGTTAAGAAGAGATGATAAATTCTGTTTCTCCTAGGAGGGTAAGCACTGGACAAGGAGTGCAGGGCACTGTCCATACAGAGTATGAGAGAACGGCGTCCCTGAG
The DNA here is from genome assembly GCF_000696425.1 of Galeopterus variegatus. Lineage (NCBI taxonomy): Eukaryota > Metazoa > Chordata > Mammalia > Dermoptera > Cynocephalidae > Galeopterus > Galeopterus variegatus. The sequence goes on along the minus strand of NW_007726626.1, from coordinate 93,516 downwards.
AACTGGGCGGCATGATAGCCCTGCCTGAGCCTTAGCAGACGCCCTGGGTTCATGACCAGTGTAGATAAGGATATGGCTTCTGCATCTTCATTTATCCTCTATTTCTAAGACATCAGGAGACATAAAAGAGAGAAAGATGTGAAAAGGAGTTATCAGATTATTAAAATTAGAATAATCATATAAGAAGTTTTAGAAATGTCAAACTTCTGAAAGTGAAAAGGGATGCTATCAGTAGTTGTACAGGGTGGGGGTGGGGGAGTGGGAAAAACAGGCTTCATTAAGTTAACCAGGACCATTTCAGAACCTGGAATGTATGTTCACCCTAATTAACATCCTCTGTAGCAAGAAGTCTTAACCAGCCTTGACAGGTAGGAGTGTTTCAAAATGAATATGATTGATTAACAATGAATTCCTTCTCAGCACTCTATCTCTGAAGTAGTTTCCTATGGAAATTGATGGCTTTATATTAATTATTAAGTTAGCTGTTGGCTGATATGAAATCTTGGGAGTTATTCTATTTATCATGTATTTTTTTTTCTATATTTCCAAGGAGGAAATATCCAGAAATTTCTAAAAGAAAAGCCCAAATCTTAAATTTCTGGGAACTTATTTATTTTCTTCTTGGTTATCAGAATATTAAATGTTAGAAGATATCTTTTTTGGGGGGAAGAAAACATTGCTCTACAAACCCTACTGGTAGTACAACTATTTTAAAAGTGGAGAATACCTTCCACAAAATAAAGATAACCGAAAAATTATTCGTTGCTAACACAGAGGCCCAGGACGTGTTGCAGAAGAAACATGAGAAAACTATAAGATTTCTTTTCTCCTTACAATGTATCCCATGCTAGATATTCTTTCCAGATTTCTGAAATGACTTGTTTAGAATTTTACGTGGTACATCATTAACAATGATGTGTTGGAATGTATAATCCCAACCCTTCCATATATTCAATATAAACAACCCAACAAGCTGCTCAAATTCCTTCCATGATTCCGGTCGTAAATTGACAGTGATATATTCAGATTGGAATGAAGCTGTAGACTTATATGGCAGGCTCTGTACTAGACAAGCTTCCAGAAAATGTTACCAGGCTTTACTAGCTGCAAAGCTGAGAGGTGAAATTGCTGGCCTGAAAAAAGTTATGAGATTAAAATCCCCAAACTGTTGGTGCTCCTCACCATAACTGAAAAAGTTTGTATACCTTTCTGAGGCAATAGGTATTGGTTTGATCAGCCTCTACTTCTTGAGATTATTTGTCATGAGAGTGAAAATGGGAAAAGAGAGAAAATACTGTGAAGCAGAGAAAGTGAGAGAAAATAATACAGCACATGAAAAGGGAGAAGTGAGAAATGAGAGTTTCTTGCTCAGCGCAGTTTTGTTTTGACTCGACTTAACTGAAACCTGGGAAATGTGGTGGTCTGGGAAAAACAAAGGTAGACTTTTCAAAGAGAATAAGATATGAGTCATTCTTCATAGGTGAAAGCGATATTAAGTGCTTCACTCTCTAAGTTCACATGTTTGGAGCTGTTTTTTCCGTTTTCTGTGCTCTGTAACATCCATGCAATGTCTCTCGCTAAGGGACTCTGGTAGACTTGAAAGCCTGGCTCCTTGGCTATATAATGCACCAAAGAATCATTTTGTTCTCTGTGCAGAGCTAATTGACCTACACAGTGAACAAAACTTCAGGGTAGGCCTCATTAACACCATAGTCTAAACAGATAAGAAGTCTAAACGTCATGATGCTAGCTGGAGAAATGTAAATTCATAGTAAAGGTCTCGATACATACGGGATACTCCTAAAAAGCTTTTGTTTTTCGTTTTCTTTCTTTTTTTTAATCAACCAGACTTTTATTTTTTGAAGAGCTATTATTCCTTAACAGTAAAGAATTGGAGATTTTCATTAATAGAAAATTTTCCTATATGTAATATCTGGGTTACAAATTTTTTAAAAATATATATAACTAAATTAATATTGAACCTTGTTCAATATTCATATTCGGTGTTATCATATCTTTGATGATCTAAAAAGCATTTAAGGTTATTTCAGTACCTAAATGTCATGATGAGGACTAATCATCACAATACTGTGGATGTGTAGGTTTGATTTTTTTCTTTTGTCTTTTTTTTCCAAATGAAAATTATGATGGTAAAGAAAACAAATAAAACAGAGAATATGAACATATTCCTTTATCCCATACCCCATTGGCTGCATATATATTTTTCTTGAGTTTTCTGGATATGTAAACTTATAATACTTGCTTACAAATTTTTGATAAAATAAACAAACCAATAACGTTAAATACATTGTATAAATAACTCTTTATGCTTGTCCTATTCTTTCTCTGAGATAAATTCCTAGAATTGGAGTTACAGGAACTATGGGTGAGTACGTTTTATGTTAAAAAAAAAAAAGCCCCCCAAAGAGAATTCTTTTAATGTAGATCTTCTTACTTTCTCTCTGAAAATGTCTTTATTCCAAACCTATTCTTGAATGATATTCCTGCTGTGCGTAGAATTCAAATTACTATCCCATTGAAGGAAACATTCCACAGTCTTCTGAGTAAGATTGCTGAGAAGTCAGCTCTCAGTGTAACTGTTGTCCTTTGAAGGTAATCTATTTTTGTTGGCTGCTTTTAAGAATTCTTTGTCTTTAGTTTTCTACAGTTGCATTCAAATGTGTCCAAGTGTGGATTTCTTTTCTTTTTTCTTTTCTAACTTGACCCATAAACCTAACACGTTTCATCAGTTTTGGAAATGTCTTAGTCATTATCTCTTAAAATATTGCATCTGCCTCAACTGTCTCCTCTTCTGGAACCTCCTTTCTATGACTTCCATGACTTTTTCTTCTGAGTTTTCCTACTTTTGTCCCTTTGTATATTGTTCTGGTAATTTCTTTTGATGAAACTTCCAGGTTAGCAATTCTTTCTTTAATTATGTCTCAGCTGCTATTAAATTCATGCTTTAAGTTACTAATTTTGATCAAAGTATAGAATAATGGCTTCGAGTGCTTTCCTTACTTCACTGGATTCTCACACTGTAGATTTTATCTTGAAAATAGGTCATTGTCCTGTTATCTCCCTAATGCAGTTAAGAAGATTCTTTGATTTTTTTTAGTTAATTAATTAATTAATTAAGGGATGGTTTTATTTATTTTAAATTGACAATTGAAAATGTATATATTTAAGGCCTACAACATATTTCCATATAGCAATACGTTGTGTAATGGCAAAATCAAGCTACTTAACATATGCACTGCACCACATATCTTTTTTTTTTTCTTTTTGGTGAGGACACTTAAAATCTACTCTCTTAGGTATTTTAAAGTATATAATATAATGTTATGAACTGTAGTCAACACACTGTACAGTAGATCTCTTGAACTTATTTCTCATGACTGAAATTTTGTGTCTTTTGACCAACATCTCCCTAGTCTTCCCACTCCCAGCATCTGGTGACCGCCATTTTACCCTCTGTTTGTATGAATTTGACATTTTTATGCTCCACATATAAATGAAGTCATCCAGTATTTGTCTTTCTGTGCCTGGCTTATTTCACTTAATGTCTTCCAGGTTCAACCATGTCACAAATAACAGGATTCCCTTCTTTTTAAAGGCTGAATAGAATTCCATTGTGTGTATACCACATTTTTTTCATCGTATTCTTTAATATATTTTATCTCAGTTTTTCAGTTGTTCTGATTTGTCTAGCCTGCCATCGTTGAAAATTTACATATTATATTTAGCCTTTTTTTTTTTTTAAAAAAAAGGTTATACTCTTAATTTTTAATGTTTTCTCTTTTCTTTGTTGTTATTTGGTCTATATATTTTTTTCTTTTTGGCTTACCCATCTCCTCCCTTTTTGTATTGCTTGGAAATTCTATAGCATATATTGAGTCCTTTAACTTTACTCCTATAACACTAAATAATTTACTTAAACATAATTTTCTTGACATAAGCTTTAGAGGGCCTCATTAATTATCTAACATAAAAATGAAGAAATTAGCACAATCATGCTTCCTTACATATTCCTATTCCTCTAGTTTTTATTTCTTATATTATTTTTACATTCTTACAGTTTGTAACACCTACATTCTATTTTGTAACAGGTTGTTAGGCCCAGTTTATATGACTTGGTTCTACCTTTAGGTGGAGTCAATATTAGAATTGAAAAGAGAGTGCTCATACTATTAACTCAGGGGAGCACGATCTTGGGAAAATGTAGCTTCAATTGCGGTTTGTTTCAGGACGATTTCCTACCAATGTCTATTGTGTCCAAGGACCCCATTGCTCCTTACCTGTAGGAAAACACATCTTGGGATGGGCAAATCACCTGGGTAGGAAGGAAGACTTAAGGTCCATGGTGCAGCCCTATAGCTCACAGGTCATTTATTTAGCAATTTACTTCTGCTCAATTAATCCTTCTTGTTGGTCCACTTCTCCCTGTTACCCCACCACACCTGGGGGCTATTTCTCTAGTATTGAATGAGTTGGAAAGGGGAGATAGATGACAAATGTGTGTCTCTACATAGGTATTTCAGTTATCCTCCCACCTTCTGTCAATGTAGCATTTGACCCTTATACTCTCCCTTCCCCACCTGTGATCCCAATTCTTATAGTTTCAATAAAAAAAGTTGGTGAGCCCCTTGAGGCACTCATTTCTTTCAGAGAAATTTATACTTTAACCAAGAACTAGAGGGCAGTGAATTAACATTTGGCATTCTCTTTGGGGTTAGAACAAATAAATGTCTCTGTATTTTCAGGTTTTTTTAAAAAAAATTATTTATGGTTTGGCTTTTCAGATGTTTTTAGTAAGTTTCATGGGAAGGAGCAGAGTAAACATCTGAATTACACTATCTTTTATGAAAACACATTAGTCTATTTCTGGTGTCTTTATTTCTATATATTGATATAGTCATTACGGCCTGCATCACTATTACACTCCTTTAATTAGTGGAAGTTTGTGTTGTATTTTGTTATCTGTAGGGAAAGTCTATTCCCCTTATTCTACCTTTTCAAAATAGCTTAGTTAGTTGCCAGCACTTATTCTTCCAAAAAGCTTTGCAATTCTGAAAGTCATATTGGAATTTTGATTGTAAATGCAATAAATTTTCAGATAGGCTTGGAGAGATTTAATGTTCACTCCAACAGAAAATTTGACAGGCTAAATAAAATAATGTGTATTTTTTGTACTCTTTAAAAAGAGCTAAAATTTATTTATAACTTAAAAGGAAAGTATGTTACTTCATGGGAACAGTGATCACGTTGGCCTTGTTCCTTAAAATAGTCCCAGAACCTAGTATAGCACCTGGCACAGGCTACAAACTCAAACAATAGTAGAAGAAATCAACAATTGAATTTAATAAAAGTGGATTCATTTTTTAGAAATGGCAATATTAGTCCGTAAGACTTAGATAAGAAATGGCTAACCTTAGTTGATTTACAAACAAAAAAATTACTTCAAATCAAACAAGCCAAGCAAAGAAGGAAACAAGCACATAGTACCCTCATCCTTTTTCCTTCTGTGAACATCTGGATCTTTTTTGTGGTGCTTTGCAAATTTTAAAATGGCTTGATTTAGCTAGCTAGGATGTTCTGGATGGAAAAGTGAGGAGAAGGGTAACTTATTTTATGAGTGAACAATAGTATTGTAAATAGCTCAGTTCCCTTCCATTACAGCTTAAACAATACATAATTGGGTTGTTCCATTACAGAGTATGACTTTGTATGGAGATGATAAAACCATACTTTTTGCAAATAATATCTGTGAGTTTATGAATAGAACCCCTATCAAAATCCACTAAGAACCCCCCATCTAATTCTTTACACCCTTGTGATGGTTTATGTTTCCCAGCATAGTTAGTAGGCATATTTATTCATTTACTCTGGATTCCCCAGATCTTCCCCAACACAGCAAGACAGTTTCCTAATGATGGGACCAAGCATGGTGAAGGACACTCTATTATGTTAAGGGCTAAAGATCTTGCCATTGAACTGTCTCTAGGACCCAGGAAGTATGTCCTAGGTATATGACCAGAATGGAATAGAAATGGAGGATGGGCTTCCCTCTGGTCCAAAAAGTTCAGGGCAGTCACTTCTCACCACTTTTGTGTTGGTCAATCAGTGCTGAACTGCATCAATGTCAATGTATTCCGATACAGATCAGTCTTGGTCAATTTTCTCCGGTTTTCTTTCAACTTTGGAGTTTTGCCCCTATGCTGCTAACTCTGTTGCAATGACTCCAGCTGTGTGTGACTGTTTGGAAGGCCTTCATGGCCATGTGTGTTTGACCATCAGTCACCAATTCTGTAGTATGCACACCCACATATTTCATTTGTTCTAATTTTCTCATATTTTGCCATCTATGGAGGACGCAAAGCAAAACTTACAGTGATTTGCCTCTTAGGCCAACCCAATCATTTGCTAGGAGAAGACCTTATATAATGAGGAACTGAAATGTTAGCTGCCCCTCCTAGCTGTTCCCTTATTTTGTATTTCCCCTAAAAAGTAAAATCTCCCCCAGTAACTTTGCCCTTTCATCCAAGATAGGGAATCACTCATAAGTGTGGTATCATGTTCCCACAAATACTCTAATTTTACTTCATGCAATTCCCAATAATTAAGAATATATATACACTAATGATTTGACAGCCCAATGTGTTTAACATTTTTATGGGTCATCTGCAGAAACATAAAAAGGTTTGACTATTTATTCATTCAGAAGGAAATCAATTGTAGGCCCTGGGCTACATATTGGGATATAAGAATATAAACATGTTTCCTTGGATCCTTGATTCCAGGATTTCTTTCACCTGGGATGGTAAGATCTATAAAACCCATGATCTTCTAACTTTCTATACAGAAAAAACCAACACATTTTTAAGCCAACCAACAAACCAATCAATCATATTACACAATGTGTTTAATTTATACTAAATAATGGAGATTTAAAAAAGAGGAAATATTTGTTCTTTCATCTCTGTAGCATTTGAGCTCTTCCCCAATTTTATTACGCATAAGACCCATAGTACCTTTTAGCATAAAACTACTTGGAATTGACTATTTTAAATCTCCATTAGGTAACAGGGAACACAGTGTATGAAAAAGCTCTAGTAGGGTAAAAAAAAGTACTTTGTTGTTTTGAGCTTCTGGCATTTTTTTCTCTAAAACTATATTATAACCGTTCTTAATAGCTAGTATGATGTATAAATGTTATGAGGAACATGTTGAATTTAAGATGAATATTGTTGTAATTTTACCAAGCATGCCAAGATGTCAAATTTAATTTCATCAGGAAAACCACTTCAAGAATTGACAGGTAATTGGAATCTGCATTATTAATTGCTCGAGTGAATGGGGAAGGAAGAGATGTGCTTAAAACAGGAAAGGTAGAACAGAATATGCAGGAATATCCAGGAAAATTGGGACTTTTAATCAGCTGAAAGCATTCTTACTACTAAATGGCTTTCTCCTTAATTGCATACAAATTAGAGAATATCAATGACATAACATAACAGAATTAAGCAGAAGGTAAAACTTAACAACCACACTCAGAAACAGAAATGTTTTAACTCTGGCATCATCAGGAAAAATTTGAGAGTCAACATGGATTATGTATGTAGTCTTCTCTCCCTACACTTGATCGCTGAAATCCTCATTCTATTCTAAAGCTTCAATTATCACCTCTGCAAAGAAGATACCCAGTACTACAGTACAAGTGTCCTTAATTTCTCCTCCACAACCAGGGTTTTTATTTCACACTACCTTAAGGATGTTAGTTGATTTTTTTGCTATCAAAGCTATGTTGTTAACAAGGACATAGTTATGTTTTCTTTCAAAACATTCCTTGCAGATGAATTTCTAAATCTCCATGAGATTTATTTCCTACCTCTTCTCTATGAAGTATTGTGTGTAGTCCTGGCCAACACTGAGATTATTCCTACAGGGTAATTACTTATTTCTACAGTATCCAAGAGTGATAATCAGTCATTCATTTATTGAACACTTGCCACAGGCTAATTAGAGACATGGGAGATAAAAAAAAAAAAAAAAAGTCAGTGAAATCCAGTCCTTACCCCTGAGAATCTTGTTGTCTATTGGAAGAGCTCTGACACATAAATGGGTTCAGTTACAATAAAATGGGAATAAATGCAAAAAGAAAGGCAGAAACAACGTGCTGTATGTATGTAGGGAGAAAGTAATTTTGTCAGGCACACAGCTAGGGAAAGAAAAACTGATTTTTCATATGTCTTGAAGGAGGAAAAGATGTCCAGACTTAAAAGAGGAAAAGGAAACATTTGAGGCAGAGTAAATATCATGTGCAATGGTCATGAAAGGATACTCTTCTACAGTGGTCCTCCATAGAAGAGGGTGTGGTGTTCAGTGTGACTGGAGCTGGGCATATGTGGAATAGCTGCTGGAGCATGATATTGTGGTCACATTTAAAATGTCCTTTCATGCTATATTCAGGGATTGGAATTTTGTTTTCCAGGAATATGTAGATGTCTGCAGTTTTAAGCAGATGAATGATGGGACCAGATTTTTTTTTTAAAGAAAGATAACTTTGGGAGCTGTGTGGAGGATAGCCTTGAGGAGGAGAAAGCAGTAAGATCAGATAGAAAACAGACGTAATAATCCAGGTGAGAGTCAATGGAGACCTGAAACAAGGCAAGGCAGTGGCTTGAGAAAGAGAGGAGGGGACAGTCTCATGAGAAGTTCCTGAGCAAGAACGAGCAGGACTAGCTAATGGTTTGGATTGAGAGTTCTAGGGTGAAAAAGAAATAGAAGAGTCTTTAGAATTTTTGGCTTGGGAGACGGAGTGCATCTTGAAAGACAGTGAGAGAAATAGGTTAGCAGAGAGAGGAAGGTGAGTTTGATCTTGGATGTGTCCATTTAACAAGTTTGTGGGACATCCATGTGGACATATCCCTTAGGCATTATGAAATATGAATCTGCTGGGCAGAAAGATGGGAGATGGAGTTATGAGAATCACTAGCAAATAGACCATGATAAAAGCTATGGGCTTCAATGAAAATAAGTCAACCCATATCCTATTTTATCTTCTACCTGCCTTCAATACACTTTAAAGCAAATTGCAAATTATTTTTCTCATACACTCTTTTCATAGTGCATCAAAATGACTTTGCACATACTTTTGCAATTAAGCTGACAAACTGCTCTATTATAATTGATTATTAACTCATCTTTCTGCAACTAAACTGGGGAAAGGGCCCTAACTTTCATTCCTCGATATTCCGCACCAATACCACACTTGAAACATAGAAGATGCATTGCACTCCTGGGCTGGTAGAGATTGGGAAACATAACATCCATTTGTTTGTTTTCCAGTGTATCCACAATCCCAGTGAAAGAGCCTCCTGCCACATCTCCTTGCCTGCAGTCTTCCCCACTCTAAGGCTTCATGCATTTTGCTCTCAGACTAATTAAGTACTGGTCTAATCATGATTCACCATCCTTTTGCTCAAAAATCTTTTAAGCCGCTTCACATAACATATTGTCTAAAGCCCTTCCTTTTCAGTGTTACTCTTTCCTTGACTCTTTTATTTCCCATGTACTCCACATAACACCAATCGCCTTTCCTCAAACGTGGCTCTCTTCATTGCCTGTAATGGTGCTTTTGTTCTTTCTGCCTGGAACATCCTTCCCATCTGTCCATACCTGTCACAATCCTCTTAATCTCAAGGATGGCTCAAATATCAGCAATCTGTACTCCTGCTGACTGTTGTATCTCTATGCAAGCATTAAGCCACATTATACCTTAAATTAGTATGTTTGTGGTTACTATCACACAAGCTTTCTGAGAAAAGGGCTGTCTTGTTCATTTTCATATCACCTCAAATTGAACCATGGTGCCTCTTACAAAGTGGTTGCACAATAATTGTAGATAACTTGTATATACCTCCTCATATTTTCTGTCTCTTTATCATTATAAGGTCACATAAGATAACTCATTTTCACTTGGTATATGTATTTTGATTCCTTGATCAATGTTTTTTCAACTTTTAGTCAAAATGACTTCCTGCTTAATGTTTTTTCCCCTTTACCTCTGCACATAACCAAGAACCCCAGTGCTTATAGAATCAATGCCCACTAACCCTAGCCTTCTTATTGTAGAGTAGAAAATATTAGGAGAAAGAGAATAACTCATGGAAGTTTATAGTTTATCCTGATAATGAACATATAGTTTTATATTTAGGAAAATAATTCCTTTAGAAGTTCCCAATTTCTCTCAGAAAAGGAACAAATAAAAATATAGTCCAACCAAATGAGATTTGGTCTGATATATCTGGATAATAGAGAATCTACTCTTTTTAAAAATGTCTTCAATTTTTTAGCTTGTCTCTCTGGTAGAAGAATATCTAGTCAATTTTCATGGGCCTTAGACAAAACCAAAGATCAGTATGTTGAAGTTAATAAGTAACTTGAAATGCCTTTTTCATGTGTTTGGAAGAAAGAAAAGGAGACTGATTGCTGTGGAAGTTAAGTTGTTATTTCTGCAAAAATACTTGTATCTTTACCAATTTTAAATGTCAGTTTTCTCCTTCAGTTTATTTTACCTGTCGACTTGGATGAGCCTCAGAACTACCAGTGTCTGTCTGAGCAATATTATCGTTCTCTTCTCCATTGTGCTATAGAGCATTTTGTCATAATGTGTGCACTGTATGTTGAAAACTCTGAAACCATCTTATATAGTAGAAACAATTCAAGATTAATCTTGGAAAAGAATCACAAATTAGACTGAAATGAAAATAATATACTTTGGAAAAGTAAACCAGTAAGAGCTGGACATGTTATGTTCTAAAATAAAAGGTTTTATTTCTTTAATCCTTGAAATAATATTTATGTATTATTTCCCATAAAATATTACATATTGATAAAATTTTAGAATCAAATGGGATTTTGAGGTCACCTGGAATTATTGTATCACTTTATGGATAAGAAAACATGAAGCTTAGAAATGGTAAGTCCCCTTTTCAACGTCACACAAAAATCAGTAGCTGAGCTTAAGTGAGACTCTAACTTGTCTCATTGCAAAACTGTGGCTCCTTTTACCCCTACCATGATATCTGAATTCAAAACTAGAATATATATTATGACAGTCTTATTTGACTTCAATGGAAACAATGGGACAGAGTATTTGAAATCAAAGCTATCCCCCCAAATCAGGACATTTGATGAATAAGATACACGTTTGTTTTGTAATTTATATATACCCCCCTTAGGCTTTTTTTCTTTTTTTTCCCTAACATAGAGATTAAATGCTAGTGCTTTATCTTAGTATCTACTATCTTGTAAAAAAATGCTAGGGCTTTGTCAATTTTCATGGTCTTGTTTAAATTGGCATAACAGGAAAATGAAGAGAACCAAACACTGGTGCTCCACACGCAGTGAATAATTTTAACACTATTTGAATTTCAATAACAAATATTAAGAACCCTCCCTACATAAAGCCAGTCAAAGTTAATACAGTGGATCTTTATGTTCTCAGAATTTATATGCTAAAACATGCAATAATGCAGACACCTTAAAAAATAAACAAGGAAACAAATCAGCCCCTTTACAGTTGCAAGTTGGGAGGCATGATTACTGAGCAAAATGGATTACATTGCCACACCCTGGCTTTTTGGATTCTTGGAGCTCATCATCAAAGTTATCTAGCCCTTGTGTGAAATTATAAGGGGGATAGTCTTTAGCTAGAAAAGCTTCAAACCAGGTAAAAATATATAATAAGTAACATATCCCTAAATATTCTGAAGAATACATTATTGAAGAGTGAAATCCTGGCAAAAAATAAGTCTGTTGACTCCTGGATTCATTGTTCATGGCTCTGAATACTCAGGGTTCGCAGGTCCTACCTGTACTTGGCAATAATTCTCTGCTTTCTTCACCCCATGGTGTGCACAGCTGCTTGTAAAAGTAAGGCAGTACTGGTGAATAGTAACCAGTGATGCGTAGTAACCACGATTTTTACTCTTGTCACACTCAAAGGGTGAGAATTTGGAAGTGGTGAGAGCATATGACGATAGTCTTACTTAAAGAAAATTATTTACTCTTACTAACACTTGGAAAGTCGTCTAAGATAATTACTTCATTTAGATTCCAAAACTTAGAAGGTAACTGATGCTTTGCAATTTTGTCACAGGTCCCTGGGGGCAGCTTGGGAGCCGCTAACAACCAAAGACTGATCTCAAGTAAGCTATAAGGATTGATTTGGAAGGCTGAAAACCTCACCTAACCTCGATTCAGTTCTGTTTCTCATGCAGACTGATTTAGTCTTGTCATCCTTGTTTTAGTCCGTTTTGTGTTGCTATAACAGAAATACCTGAGACTGGGTAATTTATAAGGAAAAGAGGCTTATTTGGCTTACGATTCTGGGACAGCTGCATCTGGCACGGGCCTCAGGCTGCTTCTACTCATGGTGGAAAGTGGCAGGCAGCTGGCGGGTACAAGCAGATCACATGGTGATAGGAAGCGAGAGAGAGAGAGAGAGAGAGAGAGAGAGGAGGTGCCAGGGTCCTATAAACAACAAGCTCTTACAGGAACTAATAGAGTGAGATCTCACTCATTAATCTCCCCTCCCCCAGGGAGAGCATTAATCCATTTGTGAGGGATCTGCCCCCATGACTCAGTTTCCAGCATTGCCACATTGGAGATCAAATTTCCAGATGAGTTTTGGAGGGGACAACACATCCAAACTCCATCAATCCTGGTGTTCTCTATGTTGTGTTTACAACTAATCCCAACTCATTATCTTCTAAAATGAGACATGCTTTCATGACCCTTTAAAGCATAATGAAGGGAGGGAGAGGAGGGAGGTTGGGGGGAGGCTGGGTGTGGGGCACGGGGAATAATCACAATTTGTGGCAGTGGGTGTGCTGATGGTATTGATCTGATCATCACATCTTGGACACAGGTGCTGATGGTCAGCTTTGTACCACACGAATATACATAATCAATTAAAAAATAAAAAAATAAAGCATAACTGAAAGAGGGAGAGATTCAAATCCTGGTTTTGTCACTTGCTGTGTAAAGATGGGTAGATGGATATGTTATTTAATTTCTCCGAGTTGTACTTTTACCATGTTTGGAATGGGATGATGCCATCTATCTTTAAGTTTTTTGTTGTGAAGATTAAATATGGCAGACACAAAGTAGGTATTCAACAAGTAATAGGTATAATTGTGTATACTTCACCTCCTTATCAATTATCAGGCAAAAAATCTGTTCAAGGGCTAGAACTTTTCTAGTCTAGTCCAGACTTCTTAGGTTTCACTGTTTATCTTATTCCTCTAGCCAAATGGGTAAGAGTTGGTGTTGCATGGAAGTTAGCAACTTTGGAGACAAAAGATTTTCTCCCCACACATCTGGGATTTCTACACCCCCACTGGTCCAACCTCATCGACATTCTGTGTATTCATGACTGTCAGATATTTATCCATTGCCCCCAAAGCAAGCCTCTCTAGATTTTTGCCCATGTATTCTTCCATCTTCTATTGACCTCCATCCCAAATCTTTCCAATATGCCCTATGGAATGTTCATTCTCTTATGAGTAATACTCTCTTGGTCTCCTTGCTTTAAACTTTGTCTGTGCTGCAAGGATAACAATTCTTTTTTTTTTCTTGCCGTGATAAATCCAAGACTCAGTCATCAGTCCTCATCTTTGTTGAATTCTCAACACTTACACTGCTACCACCCTTGTCTAAGCCATTATCATTTCTTGCCAGAAATGCTACAGTGGTCTATAAACCAGGTATCTCTGCTCCTACCTTTACATGCCTACCATGTGTGCTCAACGTAGCAGCCAGAGTGATCCTTATAAAACCAAAGTTAGATCAGGTCACTTTGTTACTACTTCAGGTCAGAGATCATGTCATTTTTTGGTGTATCTTTGGTACTTATCATTGGAACTTAAACGCACTCAGTAAATAATCTGCTGAGCAATTAAAACTAAGAGACGAAAGAGGAGAAAGAAATATGCCAATCACTTGCCACGTCCTCTCTTAACCTATTAAATATCTTAATGACTTATTTCATTCTTAACTTCACATCATTTTATTTGATAAACAAAACCATCATCTAGAGATGTAGGGCAGGTGTATGAACTGAGACCTGGAGAGGCTACGGGATGTGCCCGATTGCGATGTGAATGAAATTGGAGGCTTTGGCTTGAACTCAACATTCTCCCTCCGAATAGCTTGTTCTTTCTGTTACGTCATATTTTGTGTACATGTTTGGGGATCTCCAGGCCTGTCTATCCCAAGATGTTATTTCACAATATATATTATTTCTGGAAATATCTCCTGCGAAGGCCAAAATTTTATATTACAGGAAACCGTGAGGTAGATGTGGAAGCCTGGCAGCCAGCCTGGATTCTCCTAAGAGCCTCTTTCCTTCATACCGTCTTCATAGTACACATCATTCAATATAGAACCTCAAACACAGCAGATATTATTTGCCTGCAAACAGTCTCAACTAAAATGTTAAATCTGGAAATGAAAATTGTCTACTGTCTAGGAAATCTGATTTTGTTATTGGCTTTTATTATTATATTGTCTGTATACTCTTGAGAAAATTGGCAGAAAGCATCTAACTTACTAAATCTGATATTCAAAAAATTCAATTTTTTTGGTTTGAATTGATAATGTAATGTACTGAAGTTAAAATTCTAGAAGCTTTGTTCACTAGATAAATTCATGGTGTAGTAAGATCTGAGAGTAACATAAACTAATTTACCTTCCCTTGTAAATAATCATCCTCCTCCAGATCCTTGCTAACAGAGGGGGAGGTTGTGGGCAGTGTGGGAAGGAGGAGGGAATCAGAATTAATTTCATCATGTGCATCCCAGAGATTAAACCACAAAAACAATAGTAACAACAGCAACAAAAAAAATGCTACCTTTCCAAAGGGTACAGAAGATTAACATGATGGTGAAATAACATTTCTGAAGAGCTTTTTCCCTTTCCAAATTGATAATTGTATTCAAGTAGACTTTCATGATTCCTTATGATTGACTCTATTATGAATCCAGTTGGCAGTCTTAGTTTCTGCTACAAAAAAATTGACCTTGATAGTTTATTCCTTCATATACGTTTGTCCTATTTCTTGAATTAGACTGTGATAAGAAACTGTCTTGCTCATGTTGTGTCCTTGTTCAAGCTGCCATACCTCTAAATAATTCTCTAAATGTGAAGGATGATCAATAAATATTTTTTGAGAAATTTACATTCCAAGAAGATTGTCCTATCTAGATCTGAGGGTTTCTAACCTCTGAAAATTGAACCCACATAAATAAAATTATTTGTATACATTGTTTCAAATTTCTTCTTAAGTGATAGGCATCAGCTGCTGACATCAGAACTTTTTATTTGTGCCATCCCGTGTGGGTTGGCAACAATTGGAATAGAATCACATTTCCTTTTTCCAGGAGGAGGTCTAAATGACAGAGTACTCAGTCTTACCAAGGTCATTGTCAAAGACAATGAATGGGCTCCTGTTTAGCCTCAGGGAGCTTTGATTCCACAGTTCTTTCTTGGACCACTGTGAGCCTGGCTTAGAGACAAAGATGATCCATTAAACAAAACAAATAAATGAACAAATCACAGGCTCACACTTTATGGAAGTTACTCCTTTGGTATTCACAGGTTTTACATGAATACCTACAGCCATCGGTGGGAAAAGACCTTTTTGCACAAGATGCCACAACCTTATTTTTATTATTTGTGTAGCATGGATAAGAACAACTACCACATTTAAATCAGATTATGTTGGCAAATCACATAAACTACTGCGTGGCACACTGTAAATGTCCAGTGACTGCTAATGTGCAATCCTTAATGTATAGAGCTACATTTAAAAGCTGTTTACATTTCAAAAGCTAACAGAATGAAACCAGAAGTAAGAAAGTTTATTGGAGGAAAGGAAAGGTCATTATGCAAGAAAGAAAAGTTACTCATTTGTTTGGTTATCTATACATTGGAAGACCATTCAGTAGATGCACTTACCTAAGCCTTGTAGGTTTTGTTACTCCTATTTGTAATTCTGAAAAATGCTTGAGATCTCTTCCCAAACCTCCTTAAGACCATTATATACAAAAGTACTTCAAAAAGGTCAGGGAAAAATAGAATTGAAAGATAATATGAATCTTTCCAAGAACTTTTTGAAGTAGCCTCATATATCACTACCTCATATTTTAGATTTCAATAGAAATATCTTTCTCTCTTATTCAAAGTGTGTGAAAAGGTTTACACTATGGTATGTAGTGATGGAGACTTAGAAGTAGTACTCAGTCTCCTTTTTGAGTATTGTACTGTATCCAAGGTACTTCAGGAAGTTCATGGAAAGATTTATATTATCTTTTAGTTTTATTTTTCCACAAACTTTTTTTTTTTGTAATACAATGCCAGAGTTTCTTGGAGGAAACCAATACTCATGACAGTGACAAAAATTTCATTTCCTAAGCCCTCAATTCATGCAGCAGTTGGCAACTGCAAGGACCGAGGGGTGGAGCAATAGTGATCTGACCATATACAAAGACTCAGAGAGGAGTAAGACTCATCTGTGGATGACGTGTCCAACTCCACAGAGGTCTTGCTAAATAGGAAGGCATAGGAATAGAAGAGAGTGAAAATTAAGTGAGAAATGGGGGAAGGGCACAGACCTCACTGCAAAGAGAGCTGGGTTCCAGTTCTACTGCAGGCTTGCCGGGGGGCCTTGGGTGTGTCACCTCCATCTACTTCCCTGAGTCTCACCTGTTTCCTCATTTATAATACAAGCTGGTTCTCTGATAGGTTCTCTCAGCTCTTCCCCTACTTGACACCAACACTCTCTGCTCCATCCCAACCTTTCGGTTACTAAAACTGTGTTCTAAGACAGGCTCACACATGTGCGATCCTTCACTAAAGACTTTCCCACTCATGATCTCTACAGATTCCTATTCGTGTATCTGTAAGTGGTGAGTGCAGGGCTAGGCTCACTTCCTAATGAGGCTCAGAAAGGGGAAATCATTTCCCAAGGCTGCCCAGCTAAGAAATAGGTGACCAGCTGTCTCAGTTTTCCCAGGACTGTCCTGGTTTTAGGACTGAAAATCCCACATCCCAGGAAACCCCTTAGCTGGGAACAGTTGATCATCCTAGAGAAGTGTAGTCTCAGAGATGTGAAATCATGGCTGTTATTTTCGCATCTTGTATTCTTGTTAAATAAATATTTTACCATGTACTCAGAAGTGCGGTCCTCCCCCTCTTTTTCTGTTTCTCAATCCCCACCTCCTACTCCTTCCCCCCACCTCCTAGAAGATTCCCAGAAATCCTTAGAGCATCTTTATGGACTTTGGCTTAGAATTAAAACAGAATGGCAGAGTCTGGCGAGTGATTAATCAAAGCACTTATCCCCCCTTCTCTCTGGGCACACAGACTAAATTCCCCAGCCTCCCCGTGGGCAGGTGGGGCTCAGCGACCGAGGTGTGGCCAGTGGAGTCTGGGTGCACCACTTCTAGGCCTGGACCATTAAAAACTCTCTCCGTTTCTTCCTGATCCTCTATTCCATTTTCCCATTCCCGCAGCTGTATACAGAAGGCTATCAGGACCAGGAGGAGAGTATTAATACAAAACAGAAGGAATCTGGGCCCTTGAGTCATTGCTGAGCTGGAGCTACTGTTAAGAGATGATTCTCTCCTCTATCGCCAAAAGTAATGTGTATGATTTTCTAATAATAGTTAAAAAAATTCTTTTAAGATTAAAAAAAAAGATAGATAATCCTCCACAGGGCTCTCCCATTTCTGTACATCCTGTGAGCAGAGGCACCAAAGCTTTTGTTCCAGACTACCTTTTCAAAAATGTTTGTATAGCAAACAGCTGTGGAAGATAAAGACCGTGTCTACCTCTGCAACAGAGGGCATATTTGCTTACTGCCTGATATAAAAAAGATAATGTCTCCCCCTGGGGCAAAAATCAAGCAGACTTACTACCCTTTACAAAAGATGCAGGTTCTCCAAGCTTGGGGGTCTTCATCTATGATGGAAACCCACAGTGCAGCATGTACCTGAGCCCACTGCATGGCCACAGTGGGACTTGGGGAGCAAAGGAGACCAATGTGAGCATGACGCTCATGTCCTTTGTCTCTGTCCTAGGAGTCTTGTGCTTTCTGCTAGCATCCACAAAATGGTGGCAGGCCTGTTTGTTAAGCTTGCAAGTGGGGTACAATCTCAGACACTTACAGTTCTTGACTGCTCCCCAGGAAATCTACCCATGCAGGAATACCCAGTCTGAACTTCTGCGTGAATGAGCAATACACCTTCATTATGATGATCTGCTGAAATGTTGGGGCTGTTTGTTATAGCAGTTAGTCTACCCTGACCAGCACAAATGATCAGGAAGAATTTTCCAAGCCCTGTAACCTACCCAGTGCTGCTCCTGGCTGGGAAGCATACTGTGTCTAAGTTTTTACTGTGTTTAAGTTTAGTGTCTTTGGGTTCCGATTCTTGATCCTTTTTACATCACATCACTGACCCAATCCAGGTGGTGACTCCTCACCAGCTGGGCTTGAGAAGAAGCTCAGTGTCCATTGTGGCACATGGTAGAGCTTCATAGGTTTCTGTCCTCCTTTCTACCCGCTTTTCTTGTCTGCCACTGTGGAGACCAGAGAGGAAAAGAGATGCCTGTCTTGGTGGTGGTCAGTGTTAGACCCTTGGAGCTTGCTACTGTTCAGATGGAAGTAACAGGAGACAGTTCATACATCTGAAGTACATTTAAAGTGTAGGGAAGCAAGCCCATCTGCAGTAGGGAAAAAAGGTCCCGTATTATATAGTCTTATTTTTTAAACTTAACGTTGCATATTTATTTTTATGGAGCCTAGTCAAAAGTAAATGACCAATACAAATCAACATAAAAGCAGTTCATATTTGAAGTGCCCAGTTCTAACCTTCTGTAGCTTGCATCTCCATTCTATTATTTTTTAATTGTGACATAGTTGATTGCACATATCTGTGGGATAGAATTGAATATCAATACCTGTGTGCAATATGTAATGCTCAAATCAGTATAATTAGTATATTCAACATTATAAAATGTAATTGTTTCGTGTGGCCCACTACCAGTTCCTCCTTTACTCCCCTCTTACCCCTTCCCCTCTCCCCCTTTCCCACCTCTGATAACCTCAGTTCTGTTCTCTTCTTTTGAAAGTTCAGTGTATTATTGTGATTGTTGTATCTTTCTTTCTTTTTTTCTAAAATTTATTGGTTTATTTTTTAGCTCCCTCTTATGCATGAGAAATGTGGTATTTCTGTTTATGTGCTTGGCTTATTTCACCTAACATGATCTTCTCTAAGTTCATCCATGTTGCTGCGAATGGCAATATTTCATTCTTTTTTATGGCAGAGTAATATTCCATTATGTATATGTACTACATTTTCCTAATCCAGTCTGATGATGGACATTTAGGTTGGTTCAAACTCTTGGCTATTGTAAATAGAGCTGTGATAAATATGGGGGTGCAGGTATCCCTTTGACATGATGATTTCCATTCCTTTGGGTATATACTCAGAGTGGGATTGCTGGATTTATGGCAGTTCTATCTGGAGTTATTTGAGGAAACCCCATACCATTTTCCATAATGGCTGCACCATTTTACAGTCCCACCAGAAGTGAAGGAGAGTTCCCCTTTCTTTCCATCCTTGCCAGCATTTGTTATTCTCTGTCTTTTTGATAACAACTTGTCTAACTGGGGTGAGATGATATCTCAATGTGGTTTTGATTTGTACTTCCTTGATGCTGAGTGAAGTTCAACATTTTTTCGTGTATCTGTTAGCTATTCATATATCTTCCTTCGAGAAATGCCTATTCAGTTTCTTTGCCCATTTTTAAATCAAGTTATTTGTTTGTTTACTGTTAAGTTGTTTGTGTTCCTTGTATGTTCTGGATATTACTCCTTTGTTAGATGCATAGTTGGCAAATATTTTCGCCCTCTCTGTAGGTTGTCTTTTTGTTCTGTCGATTGTTTCTTTTGCTGTGCAGAAGCTTTTAAGTTTGATATAATCCCATTTGTTTAGTTTTTCTTTTGTTGCCTGTGCTTTGGGGGTCATATTCATAAGGTCTTAGCCCAGTCCTACTTCCTGAAGTGTTTCCCTTTTGTTTTCTTTTAAGACTTTTATAGTTTCAGGTCTTATATTTAAGTCTCTAAACAATTTTGAGTTAATTTGGTATAAGGTGAGAGGTATGGGTCTAATTTCATTCTTCTACATATAGATGTCCAGTTTTCCCAGCACAACTTATGAAGAGGCAGTCTTCTCCCCAGGCTATGTTCTTGGTGCCTTTGTTGAAGATCAGTTGGCTGTAAAAATGTGGGTTGATTTCTGGGTTATCTATTCTGTTTCTTTGGTATGAGTGTCTGTTTTTATGCTGGTACCACGATGTTTTGGCTCCTGTCTTTGTAGAATAATTTGAAGTCAGGTAGTGGATTGCCACCAGCTTTATTTATTTATTTATTTATTTGCTCAGGATTGTTTTTTTTTTTTTTTTTTTTTTTTTTTTTTTTTTTTTTTTTTTTCCGGC